>NW_026042322.1:1395743-1627034 GCF_023856365.1 Brienomyrus brachyistius
CCCTGCGATTCCCTACTAAACGGAGAGAGAATATTGCCTTTTTTTTTTTTTTTTTGCAAATTTATAATTTAACACAAGCAATCTAGGACTGGGTGGGGGGGGGGGGGCGCATTCTTATGTTAACGAGGTCGCAAGATTTAACAAGGCCATAAGCAGAAGACACGTGCAATTTAATCAACAAGTTTCTTTAGCCTGGCTCAGGTGAGCCCAGGAATCTACCTGTTCTACCAGCCCGTTAAAACTGACATTACCTCTAAGCAGCACTTACGTTCTGGAAGCGTACTGATCAGAGCAAGCCCGGCATCTCTAACGAGATCCGCAGGCGGGCTGCCATTTAACGAGACTCGCAGGTAAAGCATGCACGACACACCTCACGCTGTCAAGGGTGAGCGACGACATATCCCCTTTTCCCTATACTGAAGTGTTTCAACTAGCCACTAATCAATTTAGTTATTACATTTTAATATATATATATATATATATATATATATATATATATAAACATTTTCCTGTCTGTCCCAAAAAGAAATCGACGGCGTTTGAGCCATGATCAAATTTCAAGAAAAGGATAAAATGTCCTGTATCCTTAAAGTGACATAATGTGTGATGAAACTGAGCTTAAATTACAGCCATAACAGCTACTGATGTTTTCTTAAGCTCAGCGTCTGAAAGAGTGAATAGACTGTACATACAGGCTGGCACTGAGAGAGAGGAAGCATAAAACGTGGGAAAACAAATCCTGATGAGAGGAAAAGGTGCTCTAAAATGATGGATTCCTCCGTTAAATCACTGCGAAAACCACACCTTGCCGCCATCTTTTTTTCCTGGCAAACCAATTGGCCGGAGCAAACCACCACAGAAAAGATGGGGGGAGGCGAGGCCACTCCGGAGGGGCGAAGAATATTATCAGGGTGCAGAGGGCACCGGGGTCTGAGATAGGCAGCACTGCAGCTGGACGGTGCTCCCCATTCTGCCATGACAGATTAGCCAACCGGTTCATCCCAAACAGGAATAGCTAGGCTTGAGAAAAGCATGGAATATACCATTTGTCTGTTGGAATAGGGGGGGGTGGCTGTTGTGGCAAGGCACCACCAGGCCTGTGAGGTAATCAAAGAAATGACACGTAAAAATTGAACACTAATGCTCACCGCCCACCTCTCCACCCCGTCGCGCTTCCAGGCATTATTCACTACCATCGTTTTTCCTCTCACGGCTTGTTCCAATCCCCCTCCTCTGTAACTTGGCGCTGTCCAAGCAGTCCTCCTCGCACCTTTGGTACTTGAATAATGTCTTCCGGGTCTTATCGGGAGGTATAAATAAAGGCCGATTGTAGTGATGAATGCAGGGCAGCGGGAGACTAATGCAGAGAGGGGGGGGAGATGTGGATGCAAGACACATTGCATTATGGGAGAATGGATGGTTCAGGCTGCTCTAGGAGCTGTAAACAATCAGGAACGGGTCATGGACTAACAAAAAAAGAATCGAAAGACGATACAAAGTGAGCCATTTTCACTTAACCATTTCCCAGCCGTTCTTTAAACATTAGACCGTTAAGTATATTAATGTGTGGTTATCCGCAGAGCAAATGACAGCATGTAAAGCAGCATGGCGACGCGCATCGATCCGCAAGGCCCCGAACCACAGCGCGTCGATAACAGTCAACGCTCAATGTCAACGATAGACTTTGCTAATGCCAGATGGGGGCGTCGAATGACCGGACGCCCTGAAGATCTCGGCAAAGCGGCTCACTTGGAATCACAGGTCACTGATTGTTTAAAAAATAGCCAATTTCGATGTTGCATCCATTGCACTTATCATCCCTCCGCCTCTCTGAGTATTTTATCCCCAGATTACCCCAGATAACGCAGGACACGAGGCAGGGGACACCAGTGCAATTAACAGTTAATTATGTG
The DNA here is from genome assembly GCF_023856365.1 of Brienomyrus brachyistius. NCBI lineage: Eukaryota > Metazoa > Chordata > Actinopteri > Osteoglossiformes > Mormyridae > Brienomyrus > Brienomyrus brachyistius. The sequence goes on from NW_026042322.1 coordinate 1,397,657, forward strand.
CTTTTATCTAAATCAACCTACAGCTCTGCATTTATTTTATAGATTTTTTAAAATGAATATTCTTTACATACGAATTAAAGCATCATGCCCTAGGGGATAACAGCAGGACTATGCCAAAGCCTTGAACCTGCAATTAGTTACAAGTAATTATTAACAAGTCTGGGTTCATTATTTAAAGGTTGCCATGCGTAGTGCGTGTTTCCATCTCAAGGCCACCGGGGGCAGACAGGAACACGCGGGAGTATCGGATGATATGTCAACAATATGCAACAAACCGACTGCAACAATTAAGCATAAAAAATGAAGTAACTATTAACACACCGTAACCTAATACGCGTCACCACACACCGAAGTGCTTACAGTTACGTTTGACGTAAATAATACATTATAGGAACGGATACACAAGTATCATATTTGTCGTAATCGTTAAGGGCCAAGCTTTTCTACCAGCACCGGAACTCATCTCGTTCACATTCCAGTCCGTTGGCAACAGTTCGACAAACAGGCCATTGTCTTTTCATGGCTACTCTCCTTCTTCTAATTAAAGTACAATTCAATTGCGGGGCAATTAATTACAGACGGCTGTCAGTCAGCTGTGAATAATACATTAGGGATGGTGGCGTACAGTGAAAGAAAGTAATTTATGTCACACTTGGAAGAAAAAAAGACACAGGAGGGATAAAAAGGTGGGTAAGATACACCGGTAACAATATTGACTGAGTGGAACGTGAACCTATTCCATCTATCTTGCCCAGAAACACTGAGTGCAGATTATCTGATCTCTGTAATGCATTCCCTGCTCAGAGATACCCATTTGGATGCTCCTCACTTTAATGGTCGAACCATAAATCGGACACCAATCACGGCTCCTACGCCGGTGCTAGATCTTTCCCGGTATCATTGCGGACAGTTATATTATACCTGACATTCAGTGAATAGGAAAATTTATGCCAGTCTTAAAGGAGACTTACAGGCGTACTAAGCAAATCCTAATCAGATTTCTACAGCGCGCACCTTGCTTGCGGGGAGGTTAGATTTAATGGTCGCCTGCGTGCAAGGGGCGGAGCCCTGACTGAATTGCAGGCGGGGTCTCTGCATCTAAAAGGCAAAGACCAATGAGTCAGAGAGCTGAGAGACAGGACCTATCAGGGCACAGATCCAGGTTGGCTTTCACGGGAAGGGAGTGATAAGGAAGATATTACGCATTTAATCTGGGCTGTAGCAATAGCAGAAAGATAATTATGATGTTATCACCTACAATACATTCACATTAACATACTGCTACTTTATCCACAGGGACAGATTCCTTTAAACAAACACCTGACAAATATTGAAAAGCATGCACAGGAATGGATCAAAAGTATGTAATCATGCATATTTGCTTAATTCATAGTATGAACAGATAATCTTCTTCAATAATGATGCATGCATTTAAAAATATATCAAATGACACCCACTATAATGTTTTTGCATGTCATGCATAAGCTTCTGTGGATTTCCCTCAAATGACACTGTCATTAATGCATGACCGTATCATCACAACAACCCTTATCTGACAGAAGGAGGCCGTCTTGAGGTGTTTCTAGAAAAGAATATATAATGTGCATAGAAAACCAAAACGCTCTAGTCATTTTCCCTCTAAATGCTCTCCAAACCTCTGGAAAGGGTGACCTGAAATCCCAATGTCGCTTAAGCAGCCCGTTGGCAAGGAGACACAACGTGACCGTAAGCGGAAGACTTCTCCTGCCCTTCTGAGCATGGGAGCTCCGGCAAACACAGGCACTGCACCGGGACAGCAAGGGGGTGGTCTTACCTGTGCAGGCTCACTCATCGGCCACCGCCGGTCCCTCCTTCACGTCCTCGCGCTCTGCAGCCGTGCACGAGAGAAAGTGAGCGGCTATTAAACATGGATGGCCCGCACTTACGAGTCTTTTTATAACCGCCCTGCAGCCGCTGCTTGGGTTTTACTACTTGCCAGCAATGCAGGAGGATGCACCGTTTCAGTGGTCCGGGGGGCGTGTGTGGGGGGGGTGTCATTAGCGATTCTTGAGCAGCTCTGTCACAGCCTGGGAACATGGCAGGCTCGTGGGAGTTTTACTTACGCAAAAATGTTCTGAGGGCAGAAGGAAAAATGATTGGTTCAGAGAGATAAACTACTGATTGTTGAGGAAGTGAGTGCAAGCAACTACAGGAGGCAGGACCCACCAATCAGATGTTTTGGTCAGACCGCCTCTAGTTGCTTGGACTCACCTCGTCTACAATCTGATTGGTTACCTTTCTGAACCAATCATTTTTACGTCTGCCCTCAGAACTCCCACGAGCATATGACGCCCACAGTGGGTTAACTCAACTTTGCGCTCGCTGGGATTCTCATAAGGTGGGCAGAGCTCGTTGAATGTGCCAGAACACAGAATGGTACGAGGACTCATCTAATATTTCTCGGAAGGTGGTCGGGGCAGGGTTGGCTGTCATGGAGCAAAGCGCTAGAGGGGGTTGTGCCGTATGAGGTAGGAATATCAGAAAAAGCCATGTAACATTCATGATCTGCCCTTGTTGGACAACGCTTACACGCACACTCAGGCAAGCATCCCTGCCCCTCGGGCATTCGGCCAAACAGCTGGTGATATTTAGGACCTTCTGGTACCAAATAACATCAGTCATGAGCTTGATTAAGTTGGGACGCATGTCCGGCCCATAAGTGTAACGTCCTTGTTACATCTCCCGGGTTTTTCAAACTAACAGAAAGTGAAACCAGGCAGGACCACAGAAGGCTGAGAAGGTTCTCCCCTCGAGAGGATGACCGACCTACACAGGCGTCCACATCGCAATTGCGTCCACAAGGCCACCGGGGTGCGGGGGGGGGGCACTAAAGTGCACTTGGAACCCCCCCTATTTTCATAACTGCTCAGAAATTCATGCAATCAGCTGTTCCCCAGAATACAGAATTCACTTCGCTGACAAGCTATTCCCACAAACAGCAAGCAAATATTTGAATGAAACCCTTAGCACGAGCCAGAATTTTTTAAAATGTCATTTATACCTCTGGAGGGTAGCTAACCTTGAATGAAATAACCCCAAGCTATCCCAGTCACGTGTCAATCTCACATCACTGTCTCACCGGGCATGCTGCATCTTCTGAAAGGACACTAAACACATTTTAAGCCTTGGGGTGAATATTATATTGCAGCAAACCTACAGGAGTATGAGGACTGATGCATGAAAACATTTTACAGTTACAATTTTTATTTATGCCGGCCCTGGGATTTGATCTAGCGACCTTCCGATCATAGGCACAGCACCCTAACTCGCTGCGGAACACACCACCCCCACAGCATATTTACATATGTAGATATTTGTTTATTTGACACTTGCATTACCAGCTGTCATTTTGCTGCTAATTGTACACCATTCATTGTTATTTACAATTACTGTTTGATGTTTATTGCTATGATATTTCCTGTTACCACTGTCTTGAAGTCAGGAAAACAAGCGTTTTATTGCACACTGCAGTGAGTGTAACTGTATGCGACAAATCAGACTTTGGTCTGATTTGATTGTGTCCAGTGCAGGGCTGTTTTGAGGCTCTTCGAGGGGCAGGTGCTCAAAGGTTAAAAAGGGGGACCTTTAAAGCACATACTCAAGATCACAGCCCCCTCCCCCCAAACGTACCTAGTCTGTGGTACCTTTAGTAGCTTGTATGCCTTTGCGTTGAGAAAGGTGGGCACTTGAAGGTCTGTTTAATGTGGCTCACTCCGCCATTGCAATGTAACCTACTGTGCCGTGCAGAGAGAGATGGGCTAAAATCCGTTACAGTGGAAAACAGAAATAAAACGAAAAACGTCTGGGATAGTGCTTCACCATCACATTAGGCCCTTGAGCTGACACGGTGAGTGATTTTGAAAATTTAGTGCACGGAATACTCGGTACTCGAAAGCCACGCTCCGCTTGTGCTGTCGGGAGTCGGTGGCGTTTCTCAGGGGACCAGCTGATTGGCCAGTTGCCTCGTCCAATGGCTTATGTCATCTTGAATGACCGGCGACCATAAAACTCGTTGATGCCAGCGGTGCAAGAAATGAAACTAGACTGATTTATGATGTTTCTTACACTTTACCAGGCCAGTCTATGAAAAAAAATTAGCCGGAAAAACAGCGGGGGTTTTATTTATCGATTCAGTCCAGCGCACCGATCCGCGCTGAGCATGACTGCTGACTCTGAAGGGACTTCTTAAGAAACGGAAAAAATTCCATCACACAGAAAAACTGGGGAGAAAACCCAACAGGATTCGGAGACTACAAGGCCATCTGTGCCTGTCAACCCATCAGGCGACATAGGCGGCTGAGAGATGCTTACTTAGCAAGGCAGTTTCACTTTATTTCAGACAGGGGGCGCCAGTGGTGAAGTTTGCCTGGGGTGGCACATGCACTCTGCTCAGTACAGGAGGCTGGGACCAATGGCCTTCAGTGGGGAAAAACAAGCTGTCAAACAGAGACTGGAGCTTTGTATTTATACTTTCAGTAAATCCTACAGCAGGGGTGTCCAACTCCGGTCCTGGAAAGCTACTGTCCTGTGGGTTTTCTATCCTACCCGGCTTCTGATAAGCCACACCTGTTCCTGGTATTTACCTGAAAACAGGTGTGGCTCATCAGAAGCCAGGTATGATAGAAACCCTACTGGACGATAGCCCTCCAGGACCGGAGGGGGACACCCCTGCCCTACAGTCACCATGATGCTCACATCTTAGAGGTCTCAGTCTGTTCAAATATCACTAAACTCCAAAGACATTCACAGTAAAATTTCATGTTTCTATTAGAGAACGGGGCTGTTAGCTAAGATTACTTTAAGAAAGAAGTCATGATTGTCCAATAGGAGTGCTCCTTACCTAAACTCTAATTGGACGATCATTACTTATAACTTAAGGTTAATCCAGCTAACTCAGAAATCCTACTTCAAGAAGCACCCCAACCCCAGGAACTGGCTATCAAGTAAACACTGTTAGACAGACGCTATGCAGACAAGTCCAATGCAGCACCGCCGTTCCCCTGAATGTCAGCTCCAATGCGGCTCCAACACTAATGCTAACACTTCAGTCAAGCAACGATGCCACCTAGTGTTTCAAAGCCTCAATGCAAATAGGAAGCGATGACAGTAGGGGGAGGGGGGTTCTGTTTCCTGCATCGATATATAGCTGCCCCCCCCCCTTTAAAAATCAGCACCATCGCCACAGCAGTAACCACAAATAAATATAATTTAAGAAAATTACGTAAGATGCTCTGCCTGTCATCAGGTGGTCGTCAGTTCGAATCCCAGGATCGGCAGGGGAATTTCACCGGGGGGGCCCCTGAGCAAGGCTCTTAGCGCTCAATAGCTCCAGGGACTGCCTGACCCTGCTTCCTCTCAAAAAAAAATGTGCGTCACTTTGGATAAAGGAATCACATAATTAAATAAAATGGAATCGAAATGAAAGGAACCTCAACAGCCAAACAGCTGAACACGGAAAAGCTGTTGGACCAGCAGACCTTCATAACAATGTAGCTACACCTCTCCCCTGTACGACTCCGCACACAGGCCCAACATTGCAGTTAACGATGCCTCTTTAAAGACATTTCAAAGAGTCCTGACGGTGATTTCAAAGTCATCCGGTCTTGTGTGTAGGACACCCTCATTTGAAGTTTGCAGTAGGTAGCATCTGCTTGACACACCACAGAAATGACAAACAGGACATGGCCAAAATTGCTGCTATCAAGAGGTAGCAACAAAAAAAAATTAAAATCCACCAATTACTCCTTAAAAAAAATGGAGCACTTAGTCACTCTAGCCCATAAAACATTTTGACAACTACAGACCTTATTTTCTTCAGTGAAATGTAAATTTTGTCATAACTACCCGCTTAATTACAGCCATAAGCGTGATTATGTAAATTGCGGGATGTCAAGCAGAGCGAGGACCCCCTGCTTTCGTGCTGCGGGGCAGATGGAGATGCTGAATCCTTGACAGGGAAGCTGACATGGGGAGGAGAAGCAGCTGTTTTCCACATCTTTGGGAAATAGAAATAGGGCGGGGGGGCTATAATCCAATCTGAGGTTTATGGGATCAGAGCCATCAAGTACATTGAAAGCTTGAGGTTGGGTTGGCGGGGGAAGGGGGGGTGGTAGTGGCGATCATTGATTTTTATTCTTTCCAGGTTAAATTGATTACTCTTGCTTGAGACTGAACAAATGTGAGAAAACATGGGCCTTTATCAGAAATCAGAACTTGCTCGCAGCTTAATGGCTGCCTGTTATGTCTGCCAGTTATGATCTGTAGCTGCCCGGCTGCCCACTACAGTTGTGCATGTAGCGTTAGCGAGGATTTTCTAGCCCTTTCCGCATCAATCTGACCCTCATAGTCATGTATTAAGAATTAACCATCATGCATATATGTGTGGATGTATGTGTTATGTTTCAAATGTCCCCAAAATGTAATAAAAATCTGTTATTTTGATGTTGTGGGGACCATTTTTTCAGTCCCCGCTGCAACTGAAAAACTAAAAATGCCGTAAGTCTTTTGTTTGGTTACTTATGGTGAAGGTTAGGGCTGGGTAGGGGGTTAAGGTCGTCATTGCTGGGATTAGGGTTTTCCCTATATAGATGAATGGAGAGTCCCCGCAAAGATAGAAATACAAATGTGTGTGTGTGTGATCTGTCAGTGAGAAAAATGAAAGTTACGAGCACAGGATTTGCAGGTAACTCATGCTGACATGTAAGGATACAGACAGCTTTTGACTCCCTAGAACAACCATCAACAACAAAGGATCCAACAGTCAGACTGACACTTGGCAAGGCTGTGATGGAGGACCTGAAAGAAACCTTCAAAACCACCAATTGCCCTCTAATAACACAGACCAGATTTGTTCAAAATATGGTCTTTTCTGTGACTCTTTATGAGCGTAAAAGCAGGACAATGAAGAAGCAGAACTGGAAGAGAAGTCCTTTAAGAACAGCGTGAACCACATGTAAAACAAGCAGATTCTTGATCAAAGCACACCTGAACTTTCACTCAAAGCATAACTGAGCAGTGCACTGATTGGAAAAGCTGAAGGTGAACCAGAACGAGGACAGAAGGGCTCAATTGTCACAAAAATGAATACAGGAAGTTCTAAGACCAGAACAGAAGACAGACAGTTCTAGAGAAATTTTGTCCATGTGGACACTATGAACTGACTCCACTAGACAGCATTTAATAATATCAGATGTAACATTTTTGCTTGTCAAACAGCAATGACTTAAGGTAACCATGTAGTAATATCATAATGTACACTATATGTAAAGTGCCCGTATGCAAACCTCTCACTACCCTGGGATGTGTCAAGCAAGACCCCAAGCTGGTTGTGTTTTCCTGTTTCTCACACCCTGAAACTTACACAAAAGTCTCTCTTCTTTCCCGCTGTCCCGTCACATGGCTGTATTGCCATCTTTACACAAAGCATGTCTTGCAATGATACTACTCTACTGACTGACAGAGAAACATCAAGCACGACCACCGGGGTAATTTTTTTACGACAGAATTTCTATTGCCACTTTGTCTCTTCCCTCATATCACTGCCCCGCTGAGAGCTTTGGATCCAACAAACGTCCGCGTTAGATATTTATTGGGCCAAATTAACTACAAAAACACGCTTCGCTGCGTAAACAATCAGTTTGAAGACATACTTTTATAAACATAACGGCCGCGCGATGTCTTCACAAAATAACCCAAAGTTGCTGCGATTTAATTTTTTCGCATTTAGATTGAAACAATTATCTGCTCCATAAAGTATAATTGACTCCTCAATGACGCCCGTCACAAAGGCTCTCATACAGTACGCAACAGCCTGGGGGAACACAGCCTGAATGGAGGTGTAACTAGGTACTTTGTAAAACCTGCAGTTATAGCTGTGTTTAGTGTTGTGAATACAACAGAGGTGTTGTTTCTATACTGAATAATATGCCTGGTTAAGCATTTCCGTTTCTCGTAGTATATTAAGACGTTAAGGGGCAAAACACTAGCGGGAAGGACATCACATTGTCCACTAAGGCTGGACAATTAATCGAATTTTAATTTCATTTAAGATGCTGGCTTCCATTGATTATCAAATTTAAATCATTGAGATAAACGATTATTTTGTCGCATTTCGTTTCGCATGGATGCTCCCGTTTTGTCTTGTGTTATAAATACAGTGCACCCCTTTTCAGTCCATTTCTTTTTTGTTTGAATTACATTTAGACTCCAAGCAAATAAAAAAAAATGAAATGTTTTTTAAGTTCAATAGATGCATGATGTTTTCAACGTCAGTGAGTAATCGTGTTAAATAATTGTGATCTCAGTAAATAATCGCGGTTATGATTTTTGTCATAATCGAGCAGCCCCACTGTTCACCCACACCGCCACAAATACTGAACGTTGAAAATGACCACAATGCAGCTCAACTCATCAGCAACAACTACGAGCTGGTGGGGGCCGAACAGCCCGCATTGCTGACAGCATCAGTGCCCCCATCCCTTGGCGATTCGAAGGGCTCTGCAAATTTGCAGGAGCACTGGACCCGAGCTGCAATGTTCCGGGCCATAAAACATTCACCGGTGTGTTTCTCCGCCAGAGTAGAGAATCTCACGGGGACTATTACGTGAGCTGTCTATGATGGTGACATCACCCCCCTACCCCCCAATCCCTGAAGCTCAGGCAAGACTTTCATTGGTTCCTTGAGCTCCAGGCTTTAGTTCTGCAGGCTAATCCTCTTGCCTGGCGGCTCTGAAGGTTGCAGCAAAATAAGTTTGATCCCGCTTAGCACTGCAGCAAACGCAGACGCAACGGTAGCATGCAGAGTAGTCGCTTCTAGTTTTACAGTTTGCACGCGCCGCACGCACGACTGTGGGGGTCGGCTCCGTGGACAATGGGGGCTGTTTCATACCCAATTGTAATATCTGCACAGTCTTAATTATGTCATACATTTAAGTGCAATTAGAACACACTGTAGCTTTGTTTAAATATGCGTGGCAACATTAAGAAATTCGTAGGTCCGTATACGAATACGCGCAAAGCTATCAGCCGAGATGCTATTAATGATATGATATGTGATATGTTTTTTTTCTGGCAGCGACATTAAATATTTGAAACAGAAAAGAACATGCATTTTGGAAATAATATTTTTGTAATTCCACGTTCTGCACTTGTCTCTGCCTGCTCCTGTTCTACCAGTTGCTGCACCCACCTTGACCCCCTCATCTTCTGGGATCAACCAATTAACCTCCCACAATTCAATCCTAATCAATTTATTTGTCACGTACTTGCATTTGGTGGCGCAAATAACCCTAGCAGAGTATTAGTTCAATATACCTAGTTCGACCTGCTAAGTTTACATGCCTCTTGCTAAGCAAGGAAACTCTGCTGACAAATACACAACAAAATAATTCGTAGTTACGATTACTTTGTAGGTATTTAAATATGTTTTCCCAAGACCTCATCGTACACTTAGAACTATATTAAATCCCTCACTATTAATATTCGTCGCCCTTATCTAATGAACCATTATAAAATACCAATTAGTTATCTCATTTGGAATCCGTGACAATAATTAATAGCAAGATCTAATATTTTAGTTTATTCGTCGCCGGTGAGCAATATCATTATGTCAACATGGAGCGCTTCTTTACCTGTCAAGCGCATTTAATAAAGACTGCAACCTTAACATTTTGTTATGCCAGAGGTAAGATTATAAGGTGCGTGTAAGCGAAAATTAAAGATAACTATGCAAACTATAGGAAAAGCAAAGCGCCCGGAAAAAAAGTGTAGTTTCAGTTTGATTTGAAATGATAATATACAATCTGTCATTAATATACCAACTAACGGAATTACGTGTTATAACCATGTTAATAATTCTCAGTTAACGAGTCTTAGTATATGCATTTTATAAAGTAACTGTTTTATATCGAACGCCTGAAAGATTTCAGTGTTTAAGCATTCAAATACACGGATGCATTGGCTACAAATCTCCGATTGTACCAGCAAAAGGGAAAATATTTTAACTCAAACTAGTTTACTTACTTTTGGTCTTCTAAGAACACACTGGATATTAGTAGGATCTTGCCATTTTCAGACAGCGTATTCACAGAGCATTTAAAATTGTGGGATTTATGTTTGGCATGGTGTTATAATAAGATTATTTTCAGAACGTCATGGTCACCCTCTGCACATCTCAGCCGCCAGGTGTCTCTAACACCAGCGCTGTGCATTATGTCTGCGCTTTAAAGCAGGGCTGTGAATCCATAAAAAAAGTTACTAAATATGTCAAGGAACTTGCAACAATGAGGGGAAGTAATGTGAAATGTGCAGTACAACGATAGACATAATTCCATACTTAAAACGGTAAGTTAACTAGAAATTAAATTACACACTGAATAAGACCTACGCTGTTCTAAATCAATAGCACTCCTTAAAATTCTGTAACTTCTAGTCAGGTAATGTGCTGTAAATCTATTTAGCCAAATACATTATACGCCTAAATTAGCACAAAAGTACTCAAAAAACCCAGCTTATTGTTAAAATTATATATAAACTACATTTTGATATTCTGTGACGTAGTTTATACTGCAAGGACCCCTGTGCATGACTATCCGAAAAAAATCGCCATAACGTAATATTTTTCGAGTACCACCGTCAGTACAAGTCATTTAGATATGAATAATAAACATAGTAACGTATCTAAAACATGATAATTGCAATATTATTAAAGTAATTACACAGTTTCTTTATTTTTCATAAGGCATTATACCGAGATGGCAATATTGAGGTCCTTTCTGAATCCGCGATCGTGATAATGACGTTGCACATACGGTTTTCAATCAGCTGATTCCGCGAAGGAGAAAATAGCAAATTAAATTAATGGCTGCGCGCTGCAGAAACTTGGCGGTTAATGATATCCCATTGATCGCTCGTTGACATGAGTCGTTTTAGTAAGTATTTGATGTTTGGTTTGTGTGGAAGTGAAGTGGTTACGCTTGTGAGACGCGTTTCTGCTAAGTCAGTGGCATCCCTGCCTCTGGCCTGCTTTGTTCCATTTCCATACACTTACTGTGAACACAGGTGCTAGCTGGCTAGCTGTTGACTGCTGTGTTTCAGTGATGATATAATTTTAAGTACGTCTGTATTCGAATTCAGTCAACACGTTTTTAAAGATATGTATGTGCCATTTTAGTGGCTGCCTTGCTAATTTAACTAGTTACGAAAAACAGCTAGTTACTTGTATGGACATTATTGGCTTTTTACCTAGGACAGCTAGTGGAGACCGTATTGTCAAAGGTTAATTTTTTCCAAATTCCTGAACTATTTGTAAATGCGCTTGTCGTTACACGATGTGGCTTGTCGAGATGTTTTAACGACGGCCCTGTGTGGTATCAGAAACTTAATTTTTTTTTATTAAAACGGTGTGCTTTTTGTAGATTTGAGAGAAGTTCTAGGCTAATGAATACTTAGTTGTCCAGACAAGTACGGAGTTATTTTTCCGTCTGCTGACTTTAATGTCCTGTATATTGTAAGCTGGGAATCACACACGGTTTTTCAATGCTTGATGAGTTAGACTGTTCGGCAACATTCTGCTAACTGCGGCCGATTGCCACATCAGGTGCGGTTTCTTCAGTGACCTCGCTTCGTGCTGCACGTTAAGAGTTGACCATGGACAAGATTCTGGAGGCCCTGGTGGGCTCGACTCATTCGGTCCCTGTGAAGAGGGCCATCGTGAAGAAGGTGGTGGAGGCGGCAGAGAAGGAGGTGACGGTAGAACAGTGCCAGGCACTCTACAGCCTCACCACACGCCTCATCCTCCTGGGAGAGGACGCCTTCCAGAGGCAGGTGGGCTTCCAGGTGCTGGAGGCATACGCGCGGTACCACCGCGCGGAGTTTGAGCGCTTCTTCAGCCGTGAGTTTGTCCTGGGTCTCCTCCAGCAAGGCTATGGCACCCTGGACCGGAAGGACCCAGCCATTGTGGACTACATCCACAGCTGCCTTCGACTCCTCATCAGCTGCCCCTCGGTGCTGGAGATCTTTAGTGTGCTGCAGGTGGAGGTGCTGCGTGTGGTGTGTGAGCGGCCCGAGCCAGCCCTGTGTGCGCGCCTCGCTGGCATGCTCTCGGACTTCGTGCAGTGCATCCCCCGCGACAAGGCAGCCGTCTTGTTCTGCCAGCAGCTAGTCAGGACTATCGCCTACTTCCACTGCACTGCCAGTCAGGAGAGGGAACTGCGCGAGTATGTCACTCAGGTCACCAAGGTCAGCACCTTGCTTCAGAACATCTGGAAGGCCGAGCCCACCACCTTGCTGCCCTCGCTGCAGGAGGTCTTTGCCATCATCTCCTCCACAGGTGAGGCTGGGGAGGGAAAATGTGCTTCCTGGATTTTAATACTGAAGCCCAACATGTAACTAGAGCAATATGGGGCTTAACTTGCATTGCCTGTCTCACTCATACAGCGTCTTCTGATCATCTAGTTGTAGATCTTTCAATGTCCTCATCTACATCAGGCCCTCCCTGATCCTTCATTCACTGTATAATCCGTAACCTCAATAACTAACAATAAACAGGATTGTCAGCTTTAGCTATGAAGCTCTGGCTTCCAGATGGCATGTTTCCTTTTCCCAGTGTTTGTCCTTCTGCATACAATGTGAGTTCCTGCTCTATTTTTGTATGGCTGATCTCTGCTGTGTTTCTACACTGCAGTATTTTAACTGCAGCAACTGTATCTTTGCACAGGGGCTGCCAGAAAGTGTCAGATATAAATGTATACTCCAGTACTGCATTATGTGACTGGGGTGCGTATGTGTTTGGGTGTACATCAGCAGTCGGAGTAGTTAATTTGTTGGTGCTCTTGTTCTGTGTACTTAGTAGGGAGAATTTTCTACTTATTATTTACATGCACCATTTTCTCTGCTCTCCTGCTTCATTGTTTTAAAGTGGGTCTATTCAAATCACGGTCCTCGAGGACTGAGCCCTGCTGATTTTCCAGCCTGCCTTTACCTGTGAGCCACATGTGAAGTCTCTGACCAATCAGAATCAGTAATGATTAGACTAACTACCTGGGAGAACATAAAACAAGGCCTGGATTTGGAATCAAGGTCCAGATTTGAAGAGCCCTGGTTTAAAGGTTCAAATGTGTTAAGTTAACAGGCAGTATTTATCTGCTTTGGATAAAATACAGCTAGTACTGCAGAGGTGGAAATTTCAGGGCCAGAAAGTAAAAATCTGGTCCAAGATTTCACTTCAACCGACCAGTTGAGTAATCTGTAACCGTGACTTGTTTTACTCAACTGGCTGGTTGAAACAAAATCTTAGAATGGATTTTTACTCTCCGGACCTGAAATTTCCGCCTATGTTGTACTGTCACATTTAGATGAATTTTTAGTAGTTGTACTGAGAGGCAGTTTTATGTATATTCTCATATTTACAGATGGCTTGGATTTACCAGTGAACATCTTTCCTAGCTGAATCCTGTTCCTTCCCCGCGCCAGAATGTTTTCAATCCAACCTACGCTGCTTTCAACCCGCCTCATTATTGGCCTATTAAGCACCGTATGAAGTTGATTAAGATAAGTTTGGGATGAAAACATTCTGGCAGGGAGGGGGGGCGTCAGGAACAGAACTGAGAACCACTGGGTAAACCTATCTGCACTTTCATGGTTTTCACACTCATCCATGTGTCCTCAAACTGTGATACGCCCCCCCCCCCCCACCCGCCAGCACCAACACCGCCGTCGTGGTGAAATGTGGCGAGCACTGATGCCCCCCCAACCTGTGGCGTTTGTGTCCCGCAGACCCCTCGTTTGATCCCTCCATAGCCCTGGCCAGTCTTGTCCAGCACATACCTCTGCAGATGATCACGCTGGTCATCAAGAGCCTCACCACCGACCAGAATGTGAAAGACGCCAGCATGACCCAAGCCCTCTGCAGGTCAGTTCGCTAGAACGCCGACCGACGTTTAACCAGGGTTCGCTACATCGCTTCAGAAACTCCAGTCACACTTCATGCGTATTGGTATCTGAATTTCTGGATTCATATTTTTTAAATAAAAAAACTTTGCCGGTTTGCTTTACGGAGGTTTGAAATATGCAGTTTTTATATGCAATGGATGAGTCAAACTAGTTTAAGTTATGTTTAAGTTTTTATTTTTCAGTGAGAGAAATTTGTTTGATATACTTGAAATTCCAGAACACAACTCTTGTGTGAAAAGGCTTTAGCAGTTTGTTTTTAGTAGTTTGTTTTTGTTTTAAAACCAAATCGATAGTCTGGGCCATGGTGTGGGTTGAGTTTGTCGTCTTGAGTTGTGCTGTTCTGTCTCAGTGCAGTGAGTGGTGACCTCCTGTGACTGTCCTGAACTTCCAGGATGATCGACTGGCTGTCCTGGCCTTTGGCTCATTATGTGGACACTTGGGTGATAGCCCTGCTGAAGGGACTGGCTGCCGTGCAGAAGTTCACCATCCTCATAGATGTCACGCTGCTGAAAATCGAGCTGGTGCGTATGGCTGCGAGCTTGTCGATGGTCTCTAGAAACGCCCCTCTCTCATTGGATCGTTCTGGGGCAGTTGTAGCCTCCACCAGTATTGAATGAATGAATTCCATTCAGCTGGTGAAGTGGAACTTCTCTTCTTGTGTGGACGTCTTTGAAGGCCTGGAGGACCAGGGGCTCGCTCTCTTGCATCCACGAGACGGTATCTCCATGTACTGCTGGATTCAGCTGGTCCCCTGTGTCTTACTCTGTGCCTATAGGTATTTAGCCGTCTCTGGTACCCGATTGTGAGACAGGGGGCGCTGACGGTCCTGTCCCACATGCTGCTGAGCTTCCAGCATTCCCCCGAGGCCTTTCATCTGGTAGGTCTGCTGTCTTCTGGAGACAGATAATACTGTGCCTTTGTGATGTTCGCCCCCTACTGGACGGCGTCGTATTGCTGAAGTCATTTATGCTGAAAATCAAATGCCTTATATCCGTCCGTCCGGAATCCGTCTCTTGTAGGTGAAGGTCCCTGCTTGATGTTTTCTCCAAAGCTGTCAGGCTGTCGGGTGCAGCAGTTATTTACCTGTCACGTGAAAACCTTGTACCGCCCCAGGGTGTAGGGTTGTGCCTTTCTTAATTGAGTAATCGGGTTTCGTAATGGCCGAAAACCACATTCTCCATTTTGTCTGCCACTCAATGGCCCCTGAGTTGCCAGCAGAACACAGAGGTGGCACGTGGTGCCCCATTCTCCCGAAAACCAGGCAGACCCCCTTCACCCTGACTCTGCGGCCTGTTCCTTCAGGTGGTCCCGCACACGGTCAGCCTGATCCAGATGCTGAAGAGCGGTGGGCTCCCTTCCAGCAAGGCCTTCCTCCACCAGTTCACCGAGCTCATACACTGTATGATGTACCAGTATTCCGGCTTTCCTGAGCTCTACGAGAACATTCTGGAAGCCATAAAAGTAAGATGTTGGAAAGTCGCACGATTTGCATGTTGGTGTACTCTCCCATTGGGACATTTTAGTACATCGCATGACACTGAAACCTTATTTTGCAAGGATATGCCTAAGCCCAGTGAGGAGAAGATCAAACTGGTTTTGAACCAAAGTGCCTGGACCTCCCAGTCGAATTCCCTGGCTTCTGGCCTGCCGAGGCTGATGGGTAAATCTGAGACGGGCAAGACGGGCCTGATCAACCTGGGAAACACTTGCTACATGAATAGCATCCTCCAGACCCTATTCATGGCCACAGAGTGAGTAGGCGTCCCATGTCGTCCTTCCCGGAATTCTTGCCCGTCCCGTTCTTCCAGAAGAAGTTCATCCTCCCATCCTGTCGAGGGAGGAGCCAAGTGTGACGTTTGTCTTTCCTTTCATGTTCCGGCCTCTCGGCAGCTTCCGACGTCACGTTCTGTCGCTGCATCTAAGCGGCACCCACACGCTCATGAAGAAGCTGCAACTACTCTTCGCCATCTTGGCTCACACTCAGGTACGAACCCCTCCGCCCCCCCCATTTACCGTCCAGGTTGTGTCGTTTACTTTCATGCCCTAAAGGGCTGATCCCCCAGATCTTAAATAATCCTAGATGATATTTCAATGCTGCCGTTGTTTCAAGTTTTGCAACGCGTCAGTCGAGGATGGAGGGATGGCGCGAGTGTGAATCTGCTGTCCGCCGTATAAATCCGTCAGCTGTATGTACCTGCCCTCCCCTGTAGAGGGCAGCCTATGCCCCGCGGAGTTTCTTCGATGCTTCCAGGCCTCCATGGTTCACGGCCGGCTCGCAGCAGGACTGCTCCGAGTATCTGCGCTACTTGCTGGACAGGTAACTCGCTGACCTGTGAGAATACCACCTCTCCCTTAGTATTCCTGTTAGATGTTAGGCAATCCTGATCCTGGATCAGCATCTCTCCCACCTGGTCTCTAATGAAACCTTTTATTTTGCACGATACGCTGTGTGTGGCTCATTGGGCTAAGAGCCACTGTGCCTCTGATTGGAAGGTTGCTGGTTCCGGCCTGGCCTCAGCATGTCTGTGGCTGCCTTCAGCAAGGCCCTTAACCCCCCCCCCCCCCCCGCTCCCTGGGTGTCGCCCTGGGTGGCTGCCCTTCGCGGCCAGCGCACTCTCACCAGGAGAGTGCAAGTTGGGGGAGGCGTAAAGAGAATTCCCCCCACAGGCATTTAACAACTATCTATTATTAATATTATTATGAACCACACCTGATCTCAGGCAAACAGAAACTCACCAGGTAGGACAGAACCTGCTGGATCCCGCCACTCCAGATCAGGGTGGCCCGCCCCTGCACCAAACGATGACTTGTCCTCTGTAATTCCCCCAACATGATCCCCGCCCATGCTGTGATTTCTGGCATGAGTGAATAGAGAGAGCCAACAAACCCAGTTGCATGCAAGATAAATGTTTAGGCTTCTGGAATGTTCTGAATGTCTGGTCGTCCGATGTTTATTCCTCTCTGTCTCTCGGCATCTGTTGCGACTAAGGTTTCACGAAGAGGAGAAGACCATCCGGGCGCTGATGCTGACTGGCCCGAAACACGCGAACGCCGATGCCGGCAACGGCGGCACGCCCTCAAACTGCACGGACGGGCGCCAGCACGAGGTGGAGGATCCTTCGGAAACGGGGGAGGAGAGGAAGACCCTCATCGAGAAGATGTTCGGCGGCCGGCTCTCCACGGGCATACGCTGCTTGCGATGTCACAGCGTGTCGGAGAAGGAGGAACCCTTTACGGACCTGTCGCTGGCCTTCCAGCCCGCCGCCCAGACTAGGGGGGGTGTGGATGGTGGCCGGGCGTCGACTTCTGCGCACCAGGGGGCGGTCAATGGCGGCGGCGAGACCTCGGACATCCCCGGCAGGGAGAGGCAGGCGGCGGGTGATAGCTCCGTGCCTCCAGCCGACTCCCAGCAGGCCGTGCCCCCGCTGTCCGTGCCTGACATGGTCAACTACTTCCTGGCGCCGGAGATCCTGGACGAGGAGAACAAATACTACTGCGAGCGCTGCTCCTCGCTGCAGCGGGCGGAGAAGACGCTGCGCGTGCTGGAGGCGCCCGAGTACCTCGTCCTGACGCTACTGCGCTTCGCCTACGATGCCAGCTGCCACGTGCGCCGCAAGATCCTGGACAACGTGGCCATCCCGCTGCTCGTCCAGCTCCCCGTGCACTCCCACGCCAGCCGCGGTCCCTCCCTGCCCCAGGCACCCTCCCCCGACGGCGGGGAGAACCTGGCCAAGAAACTGAAGCCCTCTGGAGAGGATGTGGAGGAGCGGGAAACGGAGGAGCGGACGCAGGTGGAGCCGGTGCCGTACGCGCTCTGCGCCGTGGTCATGCATTCCGGCATGTCCTCCGAGAGCGGACACTACTACTCTTACGGCAGGAACGTGAGCTCTAACGATGGGCTCTGCCCCCAGAAGGATGAGCCCCAAGATCCGGCCAACCCTTCGGACTCCAACCCGGTGCTCCCCTCCGGCTCCAGCTGTTCCCCCCTCGCCCTGCAGGAGGCGCCCCAGGGCTCCTTACCCCCGCGCGACTGGTTCCTCTTCAACGACAGCCGGGTGACATTCACCTCCTTCCAGTCGGTGCAGAGCATCACCAGCAGGTTCCCCAAGGATACAGCCTACATCTTGATCTACCGGAAACAGAGCTTGCGGCACAGCCAAGGCCCCGGGGCCACCAACGGCGTCCGGCTGAGCTCAGAGCCGCCCCTGCAGAAGGACCTCATGGAGGCCGTTACGAAGGACAACAAACTCTTCTTACAAGTGAGTGGGGGTTTATATTAGTGTTGGGAGATTTCTGTTTTGGTTTATGGTAAGTAGTTATTCTCTTCCGGGTCTTATGATATTTTTAGTCTTAATCCCACGTCTTCACCCTTTATCCACCCTGTGCCATGCCCCCTGAGGCTTAGTTTGAATCCCAAACCGGTAGGTCTGATTGTGTCCCCCTGACCCAGCAAGCCTGACTTCATCACAAGAGTCTGAAATGACGTTTCTGTGTTATTTGGAATGCAGGTTAATCAGTGCTAAGTGCGCTGCTCACCTTTCACTGGGAGGTTCAGCGTTAATGGGCACTAATGTCTTTGCGGTCGTTTCACTTCTTTGCTTGCCTGTGGTTGACTTTTGCAATGAGGACATGTGTCACTAGGTGGCAGTAGAAAGCCTGTTTCTTTTTACTAGTGGACCACAGCTAACCAGATGCGCTCTCTCCCTTCGCGCCCAGGAGCAAGAGCTCAGCGCCCGAACCCGAGCACTGCAAGCCGCGTCTGCCTCCTGTTCCTTCCGACCGAACGGATCCGACGATAACGAGCCCCCTGGAAGCTGCGGGCCCTCGGGTGGCGGGGGTGGGGGCGGAGGCTTTAACACTGTAAGTCGGCTGGTCTTCTGAAAGGGAGCGGGAAGTGAGATGGGACCGGCATCAGGAGCATCGCTGTGCGCAGGCCGCTGGACTTACCCTGCACTGGCACCCCTCCGACCCGCTGGAATTGACCAAGCCTTGAAGCGCTGACCCCCCCTCCCTTTTTCCAAGTGGTAGCTTCCTGTAACACTGTTTCATTTCTGCATGTATTCCTCTTCTGAGACACAGAACTATGGATTCATTTTTTTTAAGAAAGCTGTAACAAACTTGACATTTTGCCAGGATTACAAGTCATGCAAGAAGTCTAATGCAATAATTTGACTCATTAAGATGCAATACAAACACGTCTGCAGTTACCGTGAGATTTTAATTGCCATGAGTGTGCACAGCGAGAACTTCCGTAGAGAGCCGATTTTTAAACTGCAACCAAGACGTGTAAATACCTTCTGTCAAGTGCAGTCCTTTGCAAATATATATTTAAAAAATGCATGTTTAAATGTTTGATTTAACATTATTATAGGGTTTGGGGAATTGCTATTAATATGCATATTGATTATAATATTGCTATTGCCATTAAATTATTTTCTTGATTTCGGGGAAGTCCTTTGTCATTTAAATAGGTTTTGTAAACTTCTTTGTAATTTGCTCACACCTTACATTGCAATTTGCCATTATTAAACAGTATTACCATATGTTGGTTCAGCTTCCAGGAAGTGAAGGTGATCAGCATCTTGTGTTTACACGACACGCCAGTCATATTTGATCTTCTGTGTGCATGTACTTAGGTGAATGATCACAGGTTTGAGATAGTTGGCCATGCGAGTGATTTCACTCCGCACAACTCTAATGTAATAAGAATTTTTTTTAAATGGCGATATTGGTTGTATATGCCAGTCATCAAGAGCGGCTTCAGAATTAGCTTGCAAATGAACTAGGGTTTAGAATGATAATCTGTATTGTAATGGGAATATAGTTAACGATCCGGATCTGTCATGGTGTACTTTTGAGTGTCCTAATTCCTGTAAAGCAGTTAGAGACTTCTGACCGGGTTAAATAGTTTGGGTATGTAGGGTTTATACAAAAATGCGGGGTGCATGCGTTTCGGCGGGGGTGAGGTTTTGGCTGTGAACACTTTCCGTTTCAGTGCTTGTGTGTGGCGCTCCGAGGCAACCCTACACAGTATCGGCGACAGCGGGAGGGACTGGCTGCTCGCATTCCTGAACCGATTACTGCGTCTTCTGATAAATCGTAGGTCCCGTACGCCGTAATATTCCCAAGATAATGTTAAAAAAGAACAATTTTTTCCCCCTGTAGTTGAAGAGAACTGATATTCTGCATGATATATCACAACGTTTGTTTATGTTGTTAACGCCAACAATTAACGCGTATACAGATGAGCTCCGGGCATCTAAGGAATGAGTGTCGCCTCACCGATGTGCCTTTGAGCATAAATACCATACTAATCCGAAATGCTGGTCAGCCACGCAAGAAGAAATAGAGTGAAAGAAGACTGATGTTTGCCACGGATTTGCAACTGTAATGGCTTTATATAAGGGGAAGTGAGAAGGAAAACTGGAGATATCAGCAGACTTGGGTTCCCCAATAAGCTCAAACGAAGGCAATGAAAAGCTGTAGTTTTTAAGTTGGGGCTAGTATGCTATGCTCTCCCCCCTACCAAGCCATCTATTTTACAGCACATTTTTTCACCCTTTATTCCCTGTGCCCCTTTAGTTCGGGCTCTCCTTTGTACACTTTATGTTTTATGAACAGCTGTAAAATATATTCTGCTATCCATGTAACAGCTTGTGAGTTAATTTGGACATTCGTCTTTATGAACAGGCCTGTACGTGTTGACGAATATAACCGTTGAAACAAGGTAATCCAATTAACCGATTAAATGTTTCATTGTTTGAGTGATAATGGGTATTTGAGAGACCATTGATTTTTTTGTATACAAGGTGTTTATAGACTAGACATTTGTTCTGCAGATATAAAGACATATGAAGTTTCTAAACCGGTATTAATGCATGCGTATGCAATAAAACTACGCAATCCTTGTATACCCTGTCATTTATAGACCTACATAAACTGAAACTTATATTACTCAGTATTCTGTGTATACCCTCAGTGGCCACACTATTAGGCATAGTTGGGAGACTCTGGAGATGTGCTTTCGATCTGTTTTCATTTTGAAATTGGAAGGGGCCCAAATCCGTTCCATCCGCCGGAACATACCTCCCTCTCCCCGGTCTTCAAGTTTTATTGTCAGGGTTGGGCCGGTACTGAAACGTACTTGTATTAAGGATACCAACCTTGGATCGAATCAAAATCGGATCGAAGAGAAAATCAGCAGTATCACCCATCCCTACACGTTACCACAACCCGCCTGCTCGTCCAAGACGTGAATCGTGTGGCTTTTGAAATGATCGGTCGTTGGTGCGGACGTGGTGGTTCCAGCGCCACAGAAATTGCCACTCCTTCGGATTTTCATGCTTTACAGAATCCAGAGTTTACAGAAAAATGAAGCGAAACACAAAAAGTGCAGTCAGTAGCAGTTCCCAGAATTAAAGCATAACGATCCGGGCAGAATTGCCAGACCAAAAACTAGCAGGAACAAGTGTAAAGGTAAAAATAATAATAATATAAAACAGGGGTCCTACCCAGTACTAAGAATGTGTCTAATAAACTGGCCCATTTGGTGCATATTTTCACGATTGCCCCTACAGAATTTTTGAAAAGTAGGATTTACTCAAGTTTATATAAATCTGAATTTGGTAAATACATTTGACTCTTTTTCTTAGTTTGGTGTCACGTATAACGTTTAACTCTAGGATCAAATCTAGGGCTTTCTGGCAGATGCTAATTTCAGCAGAAGGTCAGACTAACCGGCCGGGAAGCCTCTCCAGTTGAGCCAACCGGCGCAGGGAAATTACCACCACAACAGCATTCCATGCATAGCTTCTAGGCAAAGAGAATGCGAGGGATCCGGAGCTGAAACTGACTGAAAGTAGATGAGTTTCAGAGCAGCAAAATTAGACGATTTGAAATCCCGGGGCTCGGAATTGCATATTTAAGAAAAATGAGAAAGTTTTTAAATAAAACGCAGGTAACAAGTAGGTGCAATGAGACATTCTGAATGGGAACATTTTCCGAAAACCTACTGCTGGCGCTGAAAATACAATTCGTGCTTAAAATAATTATAGTAACGGATAACATGATTGTTGATATTGCTCTTTTCTTCTAGTTTCTATTCCCTTTTGTGCCAATTGCTGCTAAAGATGCGTCTTCACGGCGGAGTTCAAAAACCGCGCGGTTGCATTGTGGTCGTTGTAGTTTGAACTCCAGTGAGAAAATTCCCGTGGCAATATATCGGAATTGTATTCATATTCTATAGTTTCTGTTGTTTTCCTAAAAAACTTACAATATTAAGAGCCAGATGTAAGTGCAATGCTATAAAACGATTCAGAGAGGCAAACTTTGTAAATGACTCCCAAGACATTCCCAACAATAGAACTACAAATCCCATGACGAAATGGCTCCCCTTCGTGCACGGCGCCTGTCCCTGGGCAGTCTCCAAAAGAGGCTGAGTTTGGGGGAAAGATTGAGTTACGTGAGCGAATCGTCGCTCCTGACTGTCAGCCACCAGAACGACGCCGAGAAGAGCTGAAACTGGGAGCAAGGTCGGGGGTGGGGGAGAGGAGATCTCAGGTGAAATAGTACTTCGCGCTGGGAATTTTGTTGCCAGCAGAATCACGCTCACGTTTGTTATTTTTTCTTTCCAACTTTGATTCTTGCCATACAAGCAAGCTTTGACTAATGTGTCAAAGTTTGGCAAGATTTGGTGCGCAATGATCACAGACAGTTCGAAAGAATAGTACACGATTTTTTTTAGTATTGTATTTTTATTATTTATTTTTTTTTTGCAAGGAGAATCACACATGAAAGTGCATGGCACGGCTGCGGTGGGACCTTTCAGTCCGAAAGTGATCCGATGGCTTTGAGTGGAGGTCAAGTCTTGCATTTCTTCAGAGCACTGAACTAAGTGTCGGGACGTCCGGATAAGCAGGAGGGACACCGAAACGGATCGACGGTATCTGTCATCGCAGCAACTTAATGCACAACTTATTTGCACGCGCGCAGGTGGCTTTCCCCACTTTCGTCAATTAATTATTTTTTAATTGTTTTTTTAAATATATATATATATTTTCCCACTGTAGGTTTTCCACCACCCGCAAAACAGATAAAGATGAGCGGGGGAGATGTGGTTTGCTCGGGCTGGCTGAGAAAGTCTCCGCCTGAGAAGAAGTTAAGACGTTACGTAAGTTAAAGCCTTATTATTTTAAAGTCGTGGGAAAATGCATGGTAGAGAGTCTTAACACTTGCTGCGGGCAACGCTGTTCTCGACTTTTTTCCCCTTTGTTTGGTTTGTTTTGATGTGATGATAAACACCACGTCGGAATTCTGTCATTTCTTCGGTGGGGAGCCCGCATCCCTTTAGCTGCGCATTACGGACATATACCTCCCATGGCCTCCGATGCCGTCTCAGTCTGTTACAGGGAAATGTTGGTCGCTGGGAAAATGTTGACATCGGCAACCTCTCGAGCGAAGGCCACTTTATTGGAGCTTTCATCTTCGGCAAACTAGACTTCTGCTCACATCCCCACATAATCGCCCCCCTTGCTGAGAGGGTAAACACAAAGAATGCGGGTTTACCCTAGGAGCTTAGTTAAAATGCAGGATGCACGCCTTATAGCATTCAGTGGATCGACTAACCCGGCTTTTCCACGATCGTTAAGCTGTTACTTTTATTTGGATTCGTATTAACGAAGTTTGCTGCAGGTTGCCCGTGTCCGCGTGCGCCACGTGACCGTGTTAAAAAAAATTCTAAAGCCTTTTCTTTTGAGTTATTTCTCAGTTTTGTTTTTACGGTTCCGTGAGGCATTTAGAGGCATGTTCGAAATCATTTTGTTGAATTACTTCCTGTGAAAATGGATTAAAAATATAAAACGCCTTAAACTTTTACAGAGAACTTTTAAAGCGCATCAGCACACAGATAACAGTAAAGGACTGTATTTTAATCCAAGGACCATATTATGCCTTATGATCAGGGTCGTTGCTGGAGATCTTGGGCTCCATGAAGGCATATCATATTGGACCCCCCAGTCAAGACCAATAAAGATATTTTCCAATTTTTCTAGGCCCCCAGTCACTCGGGGGGCCCTTGGAATCGTCCTAAGTCTCCCCTTATGGCACCCCTAGTTATGATCATGCATTATGATATGACTTGCACCTAAATATTTTGGTTGTTGGCAGGATTAATCACTAGTATGTTGAAAGACCTGCATAGTTTGCTGAAAATGAGATACACTCTTCATGATGTAAGCCTTTCGCTACAGTCACTGATTTCTTTATAAAACTCGGTGACACACTGGTCTAGGCTCGGTTTTGGTCGTGAGTAACAATATCTTGTATCAAAACTTGTAGAGAAAAAAAGCCATACGTCGCTTTCCACCCACAAAATAAATTGTTTCTGCTGAATCAGTTTTGAGTTTCTGTCTTTATTGCTCATCCAGGAAGATATGCAAGTCAGCTTGTCCAGCAGTATCAGCCACGTTAGGAGAAGGGATTACCTGTGTGATGATTAAGAGTGGTGTCTCATTGTCCGATTAATCTTTGATATGTGGACACGGCCACTTTGGATCATGCTACAAAGGTGTAGTTTCACTGTTACTCTTGCATCTCTTCGGTAGACTTTGCCCAGAAAGACCACATAAAAGGGTTACTATTTAAAGTGCTGTTACCTAATTTTTTGTCCCCATGTTTGCCTGAGAGAAAATGCTTCTTCTGTTCTCTCCCGACATAAAAGCCTGTGGGTTTCTTGAATTTCGGCTGCGTTTGGGCTGCTTAAATATTCTAACGATGCACAATATTAAGGCTTAATGGGGAGTTTATTCTCGTTGTTATCACGCCGAGGACCTGGCAGGATTTCAGCATGGCAGCTGGACTGGAATCTGTTTCACCCCCTGTCGAGATTTGGAAGTGATGGGTGAATTGTTGCGCATCACTGGATTCAAAGCTGTTTTTCCACAAAACCTGATGGTGAAAGCAGAGAATGTCACTGCAGAGGGTTTTTTTGTGGCTGTTATTCCACACGTAACGTGCCAGCCTCAATTATCACTTAGCTGGCTGTTTGCTGTTGTCGCGGAGACCCAGTGGGAGTGTCAAATTAGGACTGGAACGTGTCGGGATGCCCTGGGGTCACTACTGGTAAACCTTTTGGCGCGCTTTTTTGGCTCGATGGAGCATGGAGACGTAGGGCAGCCAGGCAAACGCCCACAGTGTGCTTAAGGCACTGAGATGCCCACTCATCGCGTGCATGAAGTTTTCATCTGGTCACGTGACCTCCGAGAGATTGGCGGACCTTCCTGCTGTTTGACTGGGCTGTTTCTCTGTGAATGGTAGCCTGTCATCTGAGGCCTGATCCCGTTACTGGGACGTGGCTATGAGGTGCCGTGGTCTTTTTGTGTTTCTCAGCACTTGAAATATAACACTTTTTGTATTTGTAAATGTGCACAGTAATAAAGCTGTTTTATGATGCCCCCCCAGACTTAATTCTTAGTTCTTTGCCTGCAGTCCATTTCTACTGTTTTTTGAATTGCTGGAAAAGACCATCCTTGTTATGCTTGTAAACGGTATAAATCACATTTGCCTCTCATGTTTTCAGGGTAAGATATATCGTGACCCTTTGCTGCTTTTGAATATATCGCAGCTTCTTCCGTGAAGTTGTATGGTCTGACTGGTATGAATGTCTTGATGGTCTTTTGCTATGTTCTTCGTTCCCCTGGGGCTTCTCTCACCATGCGCTGCATTTTTCCCTCCCAAATCCCAACAAACAAACTGAGCCTCACCTATTAAACCTAAAATCCCGAACCGCATTTTCAGTCTAGAGGAAACCACTGCACAGAAATATTAAAACTTGGATTCTGTAATACATTTGCTAACAGCTGTAATCTGATCCATGATTATTAACAGTTCTGTGTCGATGCCTGTATGATTTCAGCGGTTATGGTCACAGTTATCAGAATTACTTAAGCCTGAAAAATGAATTTTAAATATTAAGTGATATTTTATGGTTGTTGTCACTGGGGACTGCTGAATGCATAGGTATTTGTCATGTGTGATTGGTGGTGTGTGTGTGTGTGTGTGTGTGTGTGTGTGTGTGTGTGTGTGTGTGTGTGTGTTTTTTTGCCAGTATCTGCAGGAAGAATAGAGAATGGTATGTGGAAACAGGCAGGATGTGGGATTGGTGGGTGGAGCCAGCAGGAGGTGGGATTGGTGGGTGGAGCCAGCAGGGGGTGGGATTGGTGGGTGGAGCCAGCAGGAGTTGCCTACGTCTGACTAAGCTTCTTGGGAGGAGCAGTTGAGGGTGCCTTTTGAGGCTGACTGGCTGTTCGTGCAAACTACACAGTTGGGATGGTAACCGTTCAGGCAAAGCTTGTTAGCCTTGTTTGTTAGTTGATCAGGCTGCGCTCTGCCCAGCTGTTTCTAGGGGCCAAATGGTCAATGTGTCATGAATTGAGCTTCAGTTACTTTGCTAAGTAGATGTTGCATCTGCAGAGAACGAGAGTTCCCGCCTTCGGCCCTACAGTGTCACTGTACTTAAGTAAGAAAAGGGGAATCTGATGTTTCCTTGCACCGTCCGGCTGTGGGTATAGTTTACACAGAATCTGCAGTTTTCCAGCTAACTTAGATTTTTTTTTAAAATTTACCAACTTCCTGTTTCAACTCCCGGTACTTCTGCAATTGGCAAACTTAAGCACCTCACATTTCAAAAAAGCTGTGTCCAAAATATGCCAACATTCCCAAGTCTGAAGTTCGGTTGGTATGGATAGAAAAAAATAAGTAGACTGACCTTCAATACTTATACCTGTAGCAGTTGTTCTTTTAGTAATTTTTCATCATAAGATAACAATATTTTATCTTACTTGTACATTCATGTGTGTAATTTCCTGGCAGATGAATCTGCGTCTACATATTGCAGCTAATACTGAACATCGTCACTATTTTTGGTATCGCTGTTCAGTCATTTTTTTTCAAGCAGTGTGGATGATGGTTGTCAGTCGTCTTATAAATATTTGTGATCCTTCAGCATAATGGCAGATAAACTTGATGTTTTTGCGTGAAAAGAAAATGCGTGACATTAGTGTTGAAATAGTTCCTGTTTGTCCCAATTCGTTGAGTACATTGGGCGCTTACAAACTGTGTGGATGTTGACGTGTACCTTCACTGACGATAAGATTTTCCCTTGCCAAAGCTGACCTGTGTCGGGCACTGAGAGGAGAAACTAATGGCAAACTGCTTAAGAGGAAGTCCTCTAAAACTCCTAGGAACTTGTGGAGGAACCTCGGCTTTCAAGTAAGTGACGTATTACTGCTGTGAACCCAGAAATTAGGAAATTCAAAGCATTTGAACTGTGGAATTAGTGTTGACACAGTACCATTGTGATATTTAAGCTTTTTGTAAGGTTTTAGTCCAGAGGTTAATTGATATCAGGTTGCTTGTCTTCCTTGCCATCTGTTGTACCTCAGGGGTCCTGGTATCTTGCCTACATTTCAGTTGCATGTAGTTGGCCCAGTGGGATGGGCCCAGTGGGATGGGCCCAGGCCTTGTCAGTTAGCTTTCTCACCCTTTATTTTCGGCGTTCATACGCACGCCCACCTGGATGTCAGTGTTGCTAAGGTTCTCCTGCTGTTTCACTCTAGGGATTCCCCTTACCCCAGCATAAGCAGAACGTCAACAAAAACCACAGGATTTGTAGGTGTCAGGCAAAATGGGGCTTCTTGGATTCTGATTCAGGGCCGAGGATATCAAGCTGATTCTTTTGAGGCTCTGGGTCTTTTAGCTGCTGTTCCAGGGGCCATCAATGTATCAGTGGCCAATTGAAGGTCTTATTTATGCACAGTGAGGTATAATTGAGCGGCTAATGAGGTTGCAAGGTTGCCCAGATTAAGCGAAGGATCGGCTTTCTGGGGATTAATTAAATCTGCTTATTGGGGCAGGAGGTCGGTTTCAGCGATTTATTTTTTTTTTAAAAAAAGAAAAGGCAAACAAGCCACAAACAAAATAACAAAAAAACATTTGTCGGGGTTAGCTGAAGACCTAAAAACACGATGTGTGATGTACAGCCCATTAGATGGGAGTGAGTAGATTGACTGACTCGTCGCGGTCTCAGAAGTAGAGAAGATTATCCATGAATAATTTACCGTCCATTATAAATAAAATACAGCATGAAAAATGTATATTTATTCACAAACAGCGGGTTGCCATATATGCTATCTGTGTTAAGTGTAAGGCATTGTGTAATGTGACGTACGTGAATGAGTACTCGATATGAGTTATGTGTATTGTACATCTATCTGGTGTTTTCTTGCTAAGTCTTTGTCCGAGGCCACCATATTTGGGTCATTTGATAAGTCTGTAGTGGGTAAAGTGGAGAAGACTATAGCACTTCAGCAACCAATATGTCATTGACTCGGTATTGGCCAACTCAAGTGGGTCACCCTGTTGGCTCTCCTCGTTACCAAACCCCAAGTCATGTTAGCATAGCAGGCAGCATGCCTTATAGGCAAACGGATTAGCTGCATTAGCAGAACCGTTCAGTCTTATTCCTGTGGTGGGGTTTCATGGGTCGTGCAAACCAGCTTTCTGTAGTGTACCCCTGTGCGTGCTTTTTAAAAAGCGCTGAGAAGTTTGAGTGAGCTGAGTGATTGAAGCACAACTGTCCAGGCTTCTTCCACCAGCTTTTGCCCTCAGAATGGCAATCAGTGCTTAACTGCACCAGGAAACCTCTGCAGTTGGGTTTTGACTTCAAGTTGTGATTCAGAGTGAGGCTTGGCTAGAGGGCGGCGTGCCTTTAAATGGCAGACAAAGCAATACCTATGAACCAGAGAAGAGCACCGAAAATAAGCCTTGACCTCGAGAAGCCTTCGTTGTGTCTGATTGTGTCTCTTCATTTTATGTACAATTTGAAGTGGTAGATGTGTTTTTGGGGATTGTTCTAAATAACATTCCCATGCAGTGGAACAATTCAGAGAATATTTTTGGCTATAATTTCTAAGACAAAATTTGTATCATAAACTAGGTGATATGATGGTGTTTTATTGTATTATTATTATTTATTTATTCACCAGCTAAAAATAATAAGTTAAAATGTGAGTCTCCTCCTACCGCAGTGAGAATCAGACCAGCCAGCGTGTCACAGGTACCTCGTTTTTTTGGTGACATCCCAAAACACTGCCAGAGATGTCCCCTGGGAAGCCAGAACATGGGTTTCGGCCCTGTTTGTGGTCTGGGGGTGAAGGTAAGTGCTTGTCAGGCTCAGGCTTCAAACCCTGACGTCCTCAGCGCACCTTGAAGGAGGTCTTGTTTTGAGCATCTCTGATTTCAAAGTGAAAAATTAACAGGGAAAAAAAAAACACTTGCTGTAGACACTGTTTGGCTTTAACATTTTTTAA
The DNA here is from genome assembly GCF_023856365.1 of Brienomyrus brachyistius. NCBI lineage: Eukaryota > Metazoa > Chordata > Actinopteri > Osteoglossiformes > Mormyridae > Brienomyrus > Brienomyrus brachyistius. The sequence goes on from NW_026042322.1 coordinate 1,427,011, forward strand.
ATAAATGTCATAAACTGTTATTTTTCAAAACGTTAAGACGGCACTTAAGTACCGTTTTCCGCTTTGTGGCTGTTCCCCCAACCTCAGTGGTCTCGTGGTTTGGTTTCTGTGTTCCCCCTGCCATGAGAGAATGAAAAAAAAACTGCTGGGTTTTGGATGACAAATATTTCTAATAATATACTTCTTACTGTTTATCCAGCCAGTCCCAGCTGCTAGTCAAACTGGGAAATTTAAGGCGATAGTCTGTAGTGGGTCTAAAAATGCCTGCAAGGCTCTTTTGTTGTTCGGCCAAAGCTGAGCTGGTGCAATTTGTAAACATCTGTGTGTGGGTTCGGTTTTATTGCCCAGCCTTGTTTTTATACACTGAGTCACATTCTCAGATACAGAAAGATTAGACGTGCGTAAGTCATCCCGGAGCATATTGCAGAATCATAAAACATATTTTTGTTTTACCGCAGAGTCAAGCTGGCCCGCGATATGCACTTGCACCATTTAGGTGTGTTCTGATTGTGCCCAAGGAACTGAACCGGGCCCTAGTGAGTGAAGGTGTTTGGGGTGGGGCTGCTGTTTTTTAGGAACCAGAAAGGGCACAGATGCAGTGGCATAAGTTTGTCTGCACCAGTGGTGGAAAGTTAAACTGTTGACCTTTCTAGTTCCAGTACTTAGTCATAGTTGCAGCAACCTGGAGTTTATCTTCATGGAAGCAGAGCATCGCGGTGATGAGAGCAGAAACGTTGGACTTCAGCTAAAACCTGTATGCTCCAAACTTTGCCCCGATACTCCTGCTGGCGGCTGTCGCCGTGGTGATGAGGCCGTGTCGATGGCTGCAGAGTACCACCTGCAACCTCCCTACTAGGCTTGCGGTCTGCTGGCACTGCAAACAGCACTGCAGTTGTATGATGTGCCTGACAGGGCTGAGTGGTCAACTGCGGAGGAGGCTGGCAGTGCCTTGCTTACAACTGTGGGCTTTTTTTTCCGCTCTCTCAATGGCCTAGCTATCGCCTACTGCCTAGTGAGTTTCTTCTCGGAAATTTCCAGTTGCGTTGCAGTTATTTCAAAATATTTTTATTTGTTTGTTTTTTAAAAAAAAAAAAATCTTTTCCTATTCTCTGAGCTGTGCCGTGCTTCCATAACTGTCCAGCAGGGGGCGGAATGCCTCGAACCCGACGCCCCTGGTGGCACACTGCCCTGCCCAGACCCCAGAAAAGGCACCAAATCCAAAGAAAAGGACTAAATCGAAAGCCCCCAACTTTAAGGCACTAGTCCAGCGAAGACACCTGCGAGTCTGGGACGCTGGTCAGTAAGATCAGGGGCAGCCGCTATGTTTGTCAAAGGTCTGGCTGAGATCTGTTATTGGACTGGGTTGACCTCTGATTGGTTGGTGTGCTCTGAACCCCCCCTGTCATGCTTGATGCTTAATATAGTGACAAGAAGCGTCCCTGCCTTGCCTCTGAGAATTCTTTTGGGTGGGGGAGGCGGGCTTCGGGTTGGTTCCAAGCAATTTGGGTGGGTGGTGGCTGGGTGGCGGCTGGGTGGCAGAGGGGAGCCTAAAGACCAGCTGTGAAAGACCCCATGTCATGACACCCTATGTCATTTCTCAGGTTACTGCCAACCACGTTCGGCTCGCTCTCGCTCTCTCACCCACTCTCTCTCATCATCCCTCTATCCTCGGCACACTGTGGTCAGGCTGCGCACTCCCTGACCATTCCCAGCAACCCCTTTACCCCTCTTTTATTGAATCTGCAGCTGATGTCATTGGGCTGGAGTGGAGTGTGGAGAGAGAGAGAGAGTGAGTGAGCGAGAGAGTGAATAGGGGGAGGGGGGGTGGGCGAGTGTGGGAGATAGATAGGTGGCTTGTGAGTGGCTGACCCTCGCAGTGAAGAAGAGAACAGGCCAGGGACTGTCTGATGGGACCCCGGGGGCAACTCTCCCCCTCATTTTTCCTGTATCCCGTGGCTCTCCATCCACGCCTCCATTCCCTCCTCAGCGCTGCCGATCGCCAATTGAAGATGGCAGGCAGTTTCTGCCGCTGACGGGTCCCGCGGTGTCAAGAAAACGGACTCGTACGTGGACGTGGCTCAAGGTCAGTGTAGTTGTAGGTGCCGTTGCCCAGGCTGGCTGGCTGGCTGCTGATTAAACTTCATGTGCCTGCGTTGTCACGTTAATAAAACCAGGGGGGGCTCTTATAGCTGCCCTCCCACCTCAGCAAGTCCCTCAGGTCAGCGGAGTTTAGCTACCCTGCAGTGGAAGTTGGGACCTGCTCGGTTCAGCCCTCAGATGACCAGGTTCTCTAGCAGGTCTTGTGCAGTTTACTGCTTTCAGTGGCTTTATTTTAAGGGAGATGTGCTGTGTGAATCGTGTAGAGCGTAGAACGTGTGAACTGATGACCTACCTTGCCTTGCCTTCAACTCTCTTTTGCTTATTTTGTGAAGTAAAGCTCCTGGACAATCTTACAATTTATCTAAGTGTAACTTGAGTGTTTTGTGTGGCCGGTGTTCCGTCGACGTCCATGGTGTTGCGCTTTGTGCTTGGCGTGTGCTTCTTACCGCCACTGTACTCCGCTCTGTGCCTGGCACATGCACTGGACCCCTGAACTAAAAGGGGAATTGTTCCACTTCGCCAGAGTGTTGAGGGAACGCTTCGGTCATGTGGACCGAGTTGCCATGGGACTGGAATGTGTTGAATTCTAAAGATGTGGCTTTGACAAATGCATGTGACTTGGAGGGGGGGGAGATGGCTGTCGGGCTGGGTTATTGGGGGGGTGAGGGTTGACTCTTTGGTATGTTGCCACCAGGACGACCTTCTGCTATAACTTGCTGGTTCAAAGGAGAATCGAGATGAGCTGCCTGTGGGTAGCCGGGACCCACCTGCGCTCCCGAACCTCACAACCTTGACGTGGCCTCACCCTGAGCTTTGCAAGGCCAGATGATGTTTTCAGCCCATGGGTGAGGGGGTAGGGGGGGGGGCTGACTTCTAACCTCCAGGGAGTCTCAAGGTCCTTAAAATAAACTGCACGTGGTGAAAAAATGATGACTGAAAAATGAAAATATAAGCCAACTTCGGAGAACACTTCTTCCTGTGTTCCTTACACAGACTAGCAGTGCCTCAGGGAGGGCAGTTCCGTGTCAGTCAATACATCGATCGGTGTCTTTAGCCGACCAATTAGTCAAATTACCATGGCAGTTGCATCAATACATAAGCAAGCAAGCAAAGCTACTACATTAGGAGATCAGCTTTAACTCTTGTTTTTTTTTTGTTGTTGTTGTCTGGAATTGAGAAATTTACTAATTTTGTTGAGTAAAAGTTTGATGCCCCTTTGAGCCTCTCATTGATTTGCACGAAACGCATTTCTAGCTGCACAAAGCGTTACGCTGGAGCTCCGTTTTGTGCATTTGTTTGCGAAAGACTGCATGGTATCACCACGGAAATCGGGATTAGCGGGACACCACCCAGCAAGGCCGTTGAGAGCTCGCCTCCGGGCCGCCCGCTTCAGGTCTGGGCAGGTTCGTCGCCCCCGGTGCCTCACCTGAACGCGCGGTGGAACCGCTCGTAATGCCTGTCACGCCACAGAAACCTGTCTGACCGAGCGACGCTGATCAAACAGTCAGGTATGCAAAGTGAGCGGTCCTGCCCCACGTAGTATCGCCCCGGTGCCTGTGTTCTCACAAAGGAGGGGAAAAAAAAGGTAGTTTAGTCGGCGAATGGCATGGTAGTAAACAGTGTTCCAAGTGAAAATGACATCACTCTAATGAAACCTGCCGTGGCCCAGCTGAGAGGCTGAGTGCTCCGCTGTTTTGGTTATTACGGGCTAATTTAATTTTTTTTTCAATTTCCTCCTTTGTGGTTTCTGATGCTGCACTAATGACCCCGTCGAATCCACGTTCTGGCTGTGTCTGCCGCTTATCTCTGCAGGGGTGATGTTTCATTTCCCTTACCAACCCCCTCGTCCACAGATGCACAGGAATTAGATTCGCGTTAAATCGGTCTTGGCTTTTTCGGCACCGAATGAGATTTTCTAGGATTGGGATGGCAGGGTGATTGAATTAAACTGGCTTCCAGGGACCACGCTGTTTACTCTTACTCAGGCCAAGGAGGCGCTACCCTCTCTGTGGGTCTGGATGGAGTGAGGATGAGGAGGGAGAAAGCCGAGACTGTGGGAGGGGCTTCTCTGTGGTCGTGTCTCTACCTCTCTCCACCCAGCCTTTGCTCTGCCTGGCCTCTATTCCGCGTATGGGACTTCTGAGAGGCTAAGGGTGCCTATCAGTGGTGCACCTGCTGAAACGTACTCCCCAACACCCCTAAGCCACAAGGTGAGAGCATGTCTGAAAGGTCCTGCTCTCACACGGATGCCAACACCACTACAGAAACAGACACAAGCTCTCTCACTGGCGTGGCCGTGCCTGTTCACACTCACCATCCCACAGACACAGTGGAAAAAATTGACTGAAATGGGTTAGGTGTCACTCGCCCCACCCGATAACCGCTGTGCTGTTTCACACCCCACGGATTTGACTGCTGCCTCTTAAGTGGAGGAATAGCGTCTGAGGATGCATCTTATATTGTGTGTGTGTGTGTGTGATAACATCAGGAGGCCGCACCAAAACTGGAACCTGGATATCAGGCAGTAAGTTCAGAGAGGATGATATGTATATTCTGAACCATGACGTCTTGATGTTGAAATGGCAGGAGAACACGGGACACAATTTTGAGGGACAGGATGTGGGGGGGGGGTGGGGGGTTGCCAGACAGACTGGGAAAGGGTGAGGGGTGCGGGCCAACCAACAATGGCGTTCCAATCGAGTGGCAAGAGTTGTATATGAGACCCTGGTGGCTGCGGATGGGGGAGGGGTTTGTCGGGGCAGTCTTTATGGACATGTGGTGCAAGGGGATGGGGGGGGGGGCTGGAAGGCTAGTGGATGTTGGCGCTTTCTGTTATTTTCAGTCCATTGTGTCTACTTCCTGTGGGTCAGAGGTTATTGGGGCAGGGTGTAGTGGGTTGGATTCGGGGGGCGGCGGCGACAGGAAAGGAGACATCGCTCTGAGCACGACGCAGGCAGCACTACGCGGGCGGGACGTCCGTGTCCCCCTCCGTGAACGGTGAGTGGCAGGCCTTCCTCCGCGCTCCTCCACTGCGTCTTGCGGGACCGTCAGCCGCTCGTTTGGGTGGGCAGGGCCGCGCTGGCGTCCGCGTCTCTTCTCTCTCCTGGCATCTGTCTGGTAGACACTGGCGTTCTGCGCGACGTCTTGCTTTTGGCCGTGACGCGTGGACCGAGCCGCCGCGGCTCCGGCCGCAGGACGTGGCGTCTCGCGGCGTGGGAAGGCGCGAGACTCGGAACATGAGAGAGCAGCCTGAGACTGGCCATTGTGGTAAGATGTTTGTTTTTCCAGGCTGGAATGCAGTTCTTGCGTGTCTAATTTTTTTTAATTATGTAAATAATTACAGCTCAAACTGGGAGGTTTCTTTAGAAATGTCCAATTTCTGATTTAATTTACTAACCATCTCGAGGTATAAATGTGTAGGTTTGGTAATTACCTTTTAGTTTGTTTATTTATCTTTTGTAACATTTATTTCTTGATGGTTTCGCCCAAAGCTACTTAGTCCTGACGCCTTTACGGAGGCGTAATTTGCGATAGTGCTTTGTTCAAGGTGGGGTCTCTCTTCAGCAACCTTTAGGTCAGGGGTCATTGTGTTTTGCACTGTTTTCTGATGGGGGATGGGCAATGGGGGGGGTTGCTTTCAGCTTTCTGCTCTTAGTGGCATGCCGCGCATTACGAGTTTGCACCATGATCCGATTAGTCCGACTGAAGCGTCATGCACGCCGGCACCACGTCGACGCAGCACACTTCTCACGCACCTTCGCTCTGCATGTGCAGCCCCTAGCTTGCTCGGCATAGGTTTGGCAACATGGAATGAAACCGCGAGCCGTACAGGCAACTGGCACAAAGGTTCGGGCCGGGAGGGGGTCAGCTGCCAGGCGTGTTTGCGTGTGTACATGTTTGTTGGGGGTGGGTTGTGATTTTTAGTTTAGGCAGATCGCCCCCCCCCCCCAGGAGTATACCTCATATCTAGATCTAAAGTTAGATGTGACAGCAGTATGACAAAGGGACCAAAACAGGATGCTTTAGCTCAGGGTGTGAGGAACAGATGACCAGGAAGACGGAATGCCTACAGAGTGGAAACTTCCAGAAGGGGTCTTTTTCTCTGTGTGTGTGTGTGTGTGTGTGTGTGTGTGTGTGTGTGTGTGTGTGTGTGTGTGAGGTCTACTCCAAAGCAGCTTTGGTCTCAATGTGGATGAGGGGCAATATGCTCACCTGCTTCTTGCCAGCGGGCCGGTTGAAGCTCGCGTTAATATTTAACCCCCCCTTAAAGTTAATGCTTCATCCAGAGTCTGAGCCCAACCAGGAGTGTAGCAGGCGAGCTGGGGGTGGGATACGAAGGGTGGTCTGTTCCGCAAGTTGGGTGATTTTTCAGAAATTCTATTCCCATCCACTTGGAGTTTTCTACCTGCGAATGCTCATCTCTCCATGCTCATTAATCAATGAATGGAGATCTGTGAATCGGTCCGCCTCACTTCCCTGTTACAAGACTCGGGGAAAACTGATCGCGCTAAGGACTACTGACACACACTTCGCCCACTGAAAGGTGAGCGCCTTCAAATCACTCGGCGCGATCGCTGGTCGCCAGCGCGCCCAACGAGAGCCCGCATCACGCTGGCTGTCTGAGTCTCGGCTGCATTCCGCGTCGGACGTCCCGCGCTCGTCCTCGGAGTGTGAACCCGGGCCTTGGTGCTGTGGCTTATTTGATGTCAGACCTTATCAGGGCTACAAAGATCACATCAAAGTGATGTCATAAAAAAAGAGGGGAGGGAAAAAGGCAATAATGATTCAATGCCCATGTTCTGGGATCTGAAGAGCCGCTTTTCCCTCTGTTTCTGGGCAGCTCTCCAGATCAGCCATGCTGAGACGAGCCTGCAGGTGAGGTGGCTGGTCTCTGATCGGTTTGTGGTCGCCTGGTGTCTACAGTCGGCGCAGCCATCTTCGCTCCGGTCGCCACGGTGACCGCGTTCTCTCTCCACGGCTCTCTGCCGCTGTCTTATTTTTTCCCTCTTCTGTTTTGTTTCCTGTCGCAGGGTCTCATTCTAAAGGGATGTGCTGTTTGTGCAGCTGGTCCCGTTTTCACCGTGGGGTCCTGCGTTCTCAGCAGTGTCCTCCTCGGCTGACCTTAGAGGCTCCTCCTGCGCCTCCTCCTAGGGAGGCATCCTTCCCCCATGCTCTTAAAAGCCATGGATCTGGGCAGATTTTCCCAGGAATATAATGGAACTTGCACCATTGCTTCTCTTCCGCGGGGAATCAGGCATCTGATGCCCACAACTGCACTGAATGAAAGACACTAGAAGACGGTTTGGCTTTTGTCCCCTCTGACACATTCAGTGCCGCAAGTTCCTCTTCTGTTGTTTCCTGTGGCACAGTTTGCCATTTCTGTACTCTTCCTCAGACTGCCCTAGCTATGACATCTGCTCACAAGTACAGATGATTCTCTCCTCCCGTATTTCTGGTCGTGGGGAGACGGCGTGAGGTACGAAGATCTGGCGGGCAGTATGAGGCTAGTTGCTGACTGGGTGGGGCGAGGCAGATTCCCAGGACTGTCCCAGCCCGGTACCGAAACACAGTCAGCCTTTTTGTTTCCAGCCTCCCCGGAATGAGAGGTTGTTTGCCGGGCGATGGTGGGTGAGCCCATCCCCTTGCCCTCCTCTGCTTCTCCTCAGCACAGCTATGCACCGGGGAGGGCGTGAGGCAAGCGGATTTGTGAGACCGGACTGCGTAAATCACATGGTCCGCTCCATTCTCCCCAAACCCCAAATGGACTTGTTCTGGAATGGGCACTCGTCCAGATTAAACTGGAGATGGAGGCAGTGATGGGGAAATAGGAATTCTCTGAAATCCACGGCCCCTGCACTGGTAACGATTCCACGTGTAAAGTGGTATGCCGGCGCATATAGTATAGTAGGTAGTAATGCCTACTATACTATAAGGTATTGTCATGCTGATGCAATACGCATTTTTTTGAGCACCGAGTAATGCTGCATTCTCTGCAGTCCAGGGGTTTGTAAGCAGGATAGAGAGTTGGGAGGTGGATGGATAATCAAACATGTCCCCTGGAAAACTTGTAGATTATCAGAGCTACATGCTTCAGGTTAATTAGTTCGATAAATGGCAGCAGTTCACTGCTTTCGCATGCCAAGTCCCAGTTGTAAACATTTTCTGGTGCTTTGCAGCACTATTGTCCCAGAATGCACTGCCATGTAGTCAATGTTAGGGCGATCGTTTGAACTTTAGTTAAATCCTAGGAAGGAAAAGAATTTCAGTTCGCCCCAGGGACAAGAAGACTGTAGTGGTTTCTGTTAGTTCACTTTAAAAATACACGTTGTGTCAGCACCAAACGGATGCTCGTTCCATCCAGTGTCAACAAGTATACTTCCTGTCATGTGACTTGACAGTCAGGCCCCCTCGTGACAGTTCACTTTGGTGAAATTCTACAGGGATTATTATAAAGTCATAAAAACACAGGTGTAGGGGCTCAGTGAGTAGTTTTGCTGTTTCACACCTGTGGAGTTGAGGGTTCAACCAATTTTCTGGGTACGCTTGCTCGCTCAGACGTATGTGGTGTTCTGGGTAATCCAGTTTCCTCTTGCAATCAAAAGAACTGCAGCACAGAACCTTAGCATGTGAGTGTACGCCCTTGAACTCACTGATCACTGTCTATATGCCACCTGATTATACCGTCGCCGTAGTCGGACGAGAAGCTGCTGAGATTGGCAGGAAAAAGCAGTGGCTTCGAAAATGACGTTTGTCACGGAATTAATGAGTGCAATGCCGTAATGTTGGTTAACTCTGAAAGCATGATAGCTCTGCATATAGGAAACATTGACTTGTGGTTCACTCATACCACCAGTGGAAAACCTGCTGATTATCTGCTGTTCTTGACCTCATGGATAAAACCTGAAGGGGTCAGACTGGTCTAGAGGTGTTTGCAGGATCGTAAAGTTGGAGTAGTAGCACCCTGATCCAACGGGAAGCAGTCGGAGCCTGACAGTGCCTTGGTGTAATTCTTACTGGATCGAGTGTTGGAGTACGTTTCTGGTAAACGTGTTGCTGGCATTTCTGAGATGCTTGCGGTCGAGATGGGGTCACGGTGTCAGTTTTTACTGTGAGCAGCCAGGTCAGCTGTTTCTTTGCTCGAGGCCGGAGTTTGCGATGAGATCAGCTTCAGGGCTGGAGTGCATCGTGCCGCATTTGTGCACGGAGGCTTTCGGGATGCCAGCTTTCTGTGCTGGGTGTGTGTGGACTCGTCGGCATGGGCATGGGCGGCAAAATGTGATATCAGCGCGGAGCTGTGTGCGCACACGCCTGCCCCCCCCCTCTGGTTCCTGGCCGTCCTGGCGGGGCCTGAGGGCGGCGAGGGAGGGTCTGGAAGGGGTTGATTACGCACCAAAGGAAGTCAGAAAAGGGAGAGGTCCCCCCCCCCCCCCCAAACCCCCCACCTACCCAGTTCCATGTAAAAACGGCCTCATTCGATAACGGGCAGAGAATTCGTCAACAACACGTCCAGTAGGTGGTCGAAAGGTGCGGCTGGGCTGGATTGGAGCTTTCTGGAGAGCGTGGGTGCGACAGGGAGGTGGCCGACCGGCCAGCCCCGTTGTGTTCCCCTCCATGGAATGGCCTGTAGGCTGTTTTCTCAGTGTTTGACTTGAAGGTAACAGCCAGAAAGGCAGCAGGGGTTTAGGGAGCCCCGCCCCCCCCCCCCCCCCCAGACCCAGCTCTCTCCTGCAAGTGAAACGGAGATCAGAGTGTGCGCCGAAGCTGAGGGAGGTAACCGACACCCCACTACCTCAGGAGGCCTCAGCAGTCCGGCTGGCCGGTCTGTACCCTGCACTTATTTCGTTTTTATCGTTGTCTCGGTTTCATGTTTATGTGCACGTTTGATTATGAATATTCCGGATCTCCGATGTTCCGAAGAAAACCGAACGAGAACTTTTGTCGGAACTTTTGTACTACGTTTTGTATAGCAAAAAAGAGATTCTGGGTCATTTCAGCAAGCTTCTGATTTCCCGACAGCTTTAAGTGGTCTCTCTGGCAGGACCATTGAATCGGACTAGTTTCGGGTGTGTTACATCTAAGCAAAATCTTCCTTAAGGAGGGAAAGTACAACTTACTGATGGCTAACTTGGCACAGAAATTAATACAAAATTTTTACTTTAAATTTACTTAAAAAAATTTACTTTTAAATTTACCCCCCCCCCCCCCCCCCCCACAAATGAATTGTGAACCAGAGGTGTCCCTGACGGTGAGTGTTTTTATAGTAAAAACAGTCCCTGGTCCATACGCAGTTGTAATTTCTTGCTGTACGCACTGTGTTTTCGTCTGGTCTGAGGCTGAAAGTGTCTGTTCTGTCCAGCCTGAAATAATGACGCACATTTTCGGTACAGTTCCGTGTTTCTGTGTGCCTTCTTTAGCAAGTGTGCATGGTGGAAATCCACTGTGTCTTGGTGCTGTTCTTTCCATATCAGGGGTGGTGGTGGGGGGGGGGTGCACTGTTGATTTGTTGTTTCTCCTTTTCAGCACAATGTTAGACCTCAGTTCTGTACCGGAGTTGGAGGTTTGGAAATCCAGCCGAATCCTTTTTCAGTTACTTTTGCACGTTTGCCATGGAGATTCCAGTTCACACATCAGACTAGATACCGTTTTACTCCACTGCCCTCTGCCCCCGTTAACCTGCTGGCTGCTGCTAACCTGCCTGCCAGGATGGCCGTTTCCAATCCAGAATCTAAAAGCAGATGGCAGAGTTGTTCTGGGGGTGCTTGTGTAAGGCTTCGGAGCAGGTCATGGGCAGTGCTGAGGTACGGTCGTCTGACCGATGCAGACTCTGGCTTGTCCGGCCTCATTTGGTTCTAGCCTCTTCAGTCTCGCAATATGCTTCCTGCTGGTGATGCTCACAGAGGAGCAGCCTTTTTTGGGTGTAACTGCACAGTACAGGTAGTCAAGTCATCACATCCAAGCGTCACAAAAAAAAAAAAACCGTCTCAGATACAGCAGGGTGGGCAACAGCAGCAGCTGCCCTCCGTAGGTGCTGGAGCCATTTTCCCATCAGCCACATTGCCCCATCATAATGCAGCGGTGGCGTTTCGGGATGTAAAAATAGCACGGCCGTAAGAATGCCAGACATTTTCAGATAACAAAGAGTGATTTATGCAAGCTGCTCCACAAGGAATAGAGGAACTTTTGTGCCCTCTTGCTTTGCGCCCCCCTCTCTCACCATCACCACCCCATCGCCAAGGCCGCTGCCGTCAAAAGTGTGACGGCCACTGCTGCAGTTCTGTGAAACCGAGCATTGTTTGGGCTGCCCGAGCCCCTTTGTGCGCCGCCAGCTAAGCCATGCCTGCATGTGCCGGCGCTTACGCATTCGGCCGCATGCTGAGTGTCGGTCTGCTAGGCTGAGCCGATGATGGGTGGGCGATGTGGACGCATACAAGACTGCGTAAAAGTGAGCCACTTCATGGACACAAGCTTGTGCTCATAGTGGATGGGGCCAAATATGTCATGTGGTGTAAGGAAGGCTGCCGTCCTGATGTGCCTTGTCAGTTAAGAACGCATCTGCAACTCGCCCTTACCATCCTTCGGGTGGGATCCCATTGGTCTGTCTATCTATTCTGTAGCAGGATCCCATTGGCCTGTCTGTTCACCCTTTGGCAGGATCCCATCGGTCTGTCTATTCTGTAGCAGGATCCCATTGGTCTGTCTGTCCACCCTTTGGCGGGATCCCATTGGCCTGTTTATCTTTTCTGTAAAAAGATGCCATTGGTCTCCCAGTCTACTCTCTGGCAGGATCCTATTATCTTGACTGTCTTGCCTTTGATGAGATACCATTGGTCTGTCTGCCTATTCTCAAGCAGGATCCCATTGGTCTGTGGGTCTCCTGTTCTCTGGGATCCAATTGGTTTTGTCTGGCCATCATTTGCTAAAAGTCCAAAGGAATACAGCAGTCTTGTGTGTGACGGGCAGTGCCTGCGTGCTGTTTGCGTAACCAAATGACGGAACGTGGCTGACGAGTGACCGAGTGAAATCGCGCTTCTTAAGGAGCATTCCAGAGGTGCCAGAGAAGTGCGTGCGCACTAGGATTTATTTTGTGCCATTGGCGGAATGTCTAGGGCTATTTGTAGCTGAGTGGTTAATTGCTGTGACACTAAGTGGCCCTGCCCCCCCCCCCCCCCCATGGTTACTTCACTTATGCCTCGCCGATGGGGAACAGTGGTCCCTAGAAACAAATACGGGGGCTGTTTCCAGCTTGAACAGCAAGAATGAGTCAGTGCAGCTGTGGCCCACAGGTCATGTGACCCCCCCGCCCCCCCCAATCTACTTCCGAGCCCATGTCTCGAGCAGATGGTGCATCTACGTGACCATGCGTTGCTGATTAAACCTCAGGAACAGAAACGGCTCCAAGCCAGACTTTGCGTGACAGGTAAAAGCAGACAGACACTCCGGTTTGTTTGCTCATATTCCAGTTTAATCTTGCTCCTGTGCTGTTCCTGCAAATAGCAGGATGCCTTTTGTTTCATGGTCATGGTGTGACTGTTTGTGTGCATCAGCGAGTGAGATCTTAACATCTAGGAGACCCACAGAAATGTACCGCCAGAGGTTCCTGCAACTGCAATTAATACTGCAATCGGAGCTGGGGCCCCTCGTAACTTTGGGAGAAATCTTAGCCACTGGGCTATAAGCAATCACTCATGTTTGTTTTCATTTATTTATAGCTATGTCAGTCTCACTAGATTAATTTTTTATTGCTGTTATAGTAATTTAATATGTTCTGTTGCATGTCAATTGAGAATGATTTCAATTTAGTCCAACGGCTCCAGGCTGTTATGGTTCAGGGTAATTATTCACTCAGGCGTAAGCAGAAGGGCACTGTAAATTCATTTTGTTTTATGGCCTTGGTTGTTCAGTAGTATATGATAGTGTTGTTGACGCGGCTTCTGCTCATTGCCGTTTTGCGCTCGACCGCACACATCCCTCTGCTTGTTTAAAAGCTGAACTCGCGCCCGTCGAAGAACGACTGCACATGTACACAATGTGCAGCAGTAGACTGTAGTTAGTTCACCCTAGAAGGGGTTGGAGAAATGCAAAATGACCATGACTTCTGTGTGGTTAGAAGCAAATATCCAAATCTTTTGGGGTGCTTCTAATTTCCTTTCAGCATCGTTGTAACTCATATTCAAGGTTAATATTTTTGTGACAGTGACTTATTGCTGGGTGCATATTTCCTGTTTAAGGAAGCACGTCCAGCATGATTAATATATTTCAGTGAACAAATACGGCATTATTTTTTTTTTTCTGTCCTTAGCATGATCTCCGCTCCCTAGTCTGAAATGTCGCATTTCAATTCCTGTGTGTCTCCACATTCCCGGTCAAGTCGCTGCCAAGCCATTTCTGATCATGACCATGTGGATTTTGTCTTGCAAGGGTTTGCAGTAAAAGCACTTCAGCCTATTTGATTTTTCTCAGCAGAGCTGAGATTGTGTTTATATTAAAAAGCACTGGAGTCCAGGAAGCTGTTGACTTGACCCAGATGGCTGGTGCGCTAAACGTCTTAGCTGGATCTCTCCAAACAGGGTACAGAACCTGACATGAACATCAGGAGGCATCGCTAGGCATGGATCAGGGTATTAATTCATTCGCTTCTGCAGGCCCCTGTGGCAGAAGACATAGAAACGTGTTGGGTTGTCAAGGTGATGAGAAGCCGTTCACCCAAACAGTCGTTACAGTGTGTGCCTGAGTCAAGAAGGCTTGGTGAAACACAAGGGTAGACCAGCAACTGAAGAGCTATATCAGCAATATTACACGTGAAAATGCAGTTATATGCATCAGCTGCTGTGCCAATCACAATTCTGTAGACATGTAATGTACGGTAGTGAAACACTGGTGAAAACTGACCATTCTGCTCGCCTGTGACGTGTACCATCTCCACAACAGTGTGATCAGTTAGGCCTCATCTTGATTTATTTCTTTTTGCTATTCGAAGATGATGTAATTCCTTCATTTCGCCTCATGCCTGAACAGGATGCGGACGTCATTGTATCGTCCCAAGGCTACGCTGCTCCGTTCCTGTTGTGCCTCAGTGGAGAAGCCGCTGGACTTTCAGCTGACCTCCGGAGCCTTAACGCCCACTCCAACTTTGGGATGATCATGGGAAAGGCCAGCAACAAACGCTCTCCGCCATAGTTCTCCTTCTGGAAAGCTCCTAGTCGGAATGATTCATGCTCCATTCTTTCAGGAAAATAAGGGCTCCCTGCATCCTGAGGAGCTTAAACCTCAAGTCGCATGTGACTGATCTGAGATCCTGGCATTGCCCAGATGGACGTGTAGTGCCATCTGCCATATGAAGTGCAGTGTCCTACTTGGACAGATGCTCCCAGTGAACCCCCTTTGAGTCATGGTAACTCTGGACATGGTGCATAGTTCCTAGTTGACCCCTCTGAGTCATAGCATATGGTGCATATGGCATAGCAGACCAGCACGAGTCATGGAACACCTGCTAATGTCTCACCGGCTTTAAAGTGACTACTTGAGCATCCTTGCAGCATATTTATGTTTATATGTGACTCATTGGTTGGTTCTGTCTAGTCGCTCTGTTTTCTTGAACTCTGCTTGGGTTACACTGTTTTTCCTGAGCATCTCTGCATCCATTACTCCGAGTTCAGAGTAATGGTTCTACATGACGGGTGAGACGGGTCAGGCTTCCTGGTCATGTCTGCTCAAAGGACACCGCGGGTGCAGCCCGACATGCGCCTGGCTTTGGTTGCAAGCATGAGTGAGATTAACATGACGGCAAGGATTCAGAGCGCAAGATGTATGGATGGGTTACTGCTTACCAGGGGTACAGAGTCTGGTAGGACTGGGAACGACAGGGCTGGTCTTGTCTGAGTTGGATTGGGCCTGTGCAGGATGTCTTGCGCCGCGGCGAATTTTGGATGATAAGCCAGCAGATCTCTTTGAGCCCCGACCTAGCTGGACTCGTCGCCTGATTTGATGACTGCAGCTTCTCCTGTCTGCTGCCTTGCCATGCGGCAATGTGAGGGTGGTCTTCCGTTGGGTCTTACCATCTTGAGAGCACAGCTGCTTTCATCTGCATCCTTTTGTTCTTCACATCTAGGCGTCTGTGACTTAGTAAGAAGAATCATTGCTGGTTCTGTATGGCCGTTTCTCCGACGTATTTGCTGCGTTGTGCGCTATTGTGTTTCAGTGGGTAGCGCCGTTACCTCATAACACCAGGGCTTGTATGGAGGTTTGAATTCTACCTCCTCTGTGTGTGGAGATGATATAGCACAATTTGCACCGTGCTCCAGATAGACATAAGAACATACCAGGTTTCAGCAGCATTTAGTTCTTCAGCTATACGTAGCATCAGCCATCCTTAACATTGGGATACTGGGTAGTCTCTTGATCATTTTTTTAAAATGATTTCCACTGGGCAATATTGTGGGTTTCAGGACTCCAGCTTACTTTTTCTGACTCACAAATGTTAGACAATGATGAACCAATAGGTAGGAGCCACAAGCACCTTTTCAGTAAAAAAAAAAAACAAAAAAACAAATGTTTTCCCAGAGCTCCGCTCTGATAAATGGCTCCTGAGATTTGACTCTGGTGACTTGTCATGTCATGTCACAGATTTGACGGCAGTTTAATGAGCCTCTCTAGGCACCAAACCATCTAACGTTGCTGATCAGGCTGGTAAGGCCACGGAACACTTCGTGTGGCTTGTTTTGGTGGGAATCGGTTTCGGCAAAACTGGACCTTCAGAGTGCCTTTCTGCTGTCATGCAACTCGAGATTCTGGCTGGGGAGTAACTCTGCCAGGGCTTTAGGGCAGGTGCACAGATCACCTGCAAATATATATATATATATATTTTTAAATAATGATAATTTGCTGATGAATTGTGTTTTATGATCTGAGCATGCCTGACCAGTGGTGTCACCTACGGCACCTACTAATTTAACAGGTTTAACATGAGCCTGTCCTGCTCACTCACGCTCCCCGCCTCAATGGTTCTGCACCCAAGGGCGTAGATTTGGGTATGGACAGTAGGGACATGTCCCTACCAATGTTGTGGGAGTGTCTTGGGTGTTGGAAGGGGGGGGTGGGGTTCAGGCTGATTTAGTCCATACCAATGTTGAAACCAAATCTAGACCCTTTTCTGCACCTTTCACCTTCCGGGGTGGGGGCCCAAAGGTAGCTCCACAATTTGGACTGAGCATGCCCCACAGGGTGGAAGCTCCGGGAGCAGACCCGGGCCATACTGGGGGGGGACCATGTCTCCCAGTTGGTTTGGGACCACTTGAGGATCATCCTGAAGGATCTAGAGTCTGTATACTTGGAAGCCTTTTAACCATGCAAAACCCACGAGCAAGGTAAACATTTGGCTTTTTTTTTTGTCAGTGATAGACTGCCCAGATAGAGACTGATATTTGGATGGGCTGGACCCTCATGGGTGAACCCCGCATGTGCTTCTTGGAGGGGCACCTCCCACAGGATTATGTGTCGCGGCCGACAGCAGGTCTGCCTTTTCTGCCTGCAGAGTGATGTGCATGGAACCATTTTCTGTAAGTGATGGAGAAGGTTAAAGAAAACGATCAGTCTCTTTTTTTTTTAGAAACACCCGACAGTGCTGTCCAGGGAGGGTGATGTCGGCTGGGTGCCCTGAAACCTGCAGGGCAGACGCTTCACATTGTCTCACTGCGCAACAACCCGCATGCCCCCACTTGTCCGAACGGGGAGGTGTCCTGGGAAAATAGATGCTGGAAGGGCCTCAGTGCCTTTAAGACTGTGCACATATACAGTGACTCTGCGTCATTCCCAGGTCGCCGTCTGTCCAGACAGCTGCTTGGGGAGGAGGGAGGCACACGGAGCCCATTAAATCTGCCCCTTCCATTAGTAACCAGCAGTAACCAGATCTGTCACTTGTTGCACCAACCTCTCCCCTCCAGCCCCCACCTTTGAAAATTAAAACCCAAAGGGTTTTGTCATGTACAGGAAAAATGCATTATTTCACAGCCTGAGCAGTGGGTCCCTTTTGCCATAGAGGGCTGTAATAATAAAAAGCATGCATGTGTATATATACTGTGTTTCTGCCGAGGATCTCTTAGCCAGACTGTAGCAGCAGAAGTAGAAGGAACGAGCTTTTAGCATGTCTCAGCATATGGCAGTGATCCTGCCTGATTAGTGCCTCCGTTACTTGCCCCCTATAAATAATGAGATGTAGAAGCATGTCGTTTTGCTAATCTAGTTTAAGCACTTTACTGACGTAAGCAAACAAAGCTTCTGCTTTGTGTTTCAGGGTTATGTTGCACTGGCGGTGCCAGACGCTCACGATGCTTTTGACAGTAACTGTCACTGATTTATTAGTATTTTTACGGCGCGCCCCTTCCCACATTTTTGCCAAGTTCTGTGATTGGCTGCGGATCCAGCAGTAGTCGGCGTGAAAACCAATCGAGGAAGATCTTTCGGTGAAACCACGCACCCAACATGGAGAACAGCATGTACATGTGCCCCCCCCCCTCCCCACCACCGGCATGGCTCCTCTGTGTGGACTTTCTTGGCAGTGGTACTAAGGGAGCCTCTGTTTCTTTCATGGGCTGGTATCAGACTGTTGCCTCTGCCTTATGATTGGCAGGCAGAGCTACCAATAGCAGTCAAAGAAGATCTACCACTTGTACACCATGAGCCCCTCCTCCCTGCTGTTTATTTTTACTTTTTTCGTGTGTCTGAAACTCATTGTCATTTTAAAAATGCTCCTTGACCTTTAGCTTCGTGGTTTTCCTCTCTGATGTTGAGAATTATAACATGTATCTATTGTAAAAGTGTAATTGCAAGTTCCTCCCTCACACTTCATGTTTTCTGAAATCCGAAGGCCAGAGAGTTGAACCAAAGCGTGCTTGTGGTTAGCGTGCGCCTGCCAGGGTTGGATATTTTTGGACACTGTGGCTGTCGGGGTCAGCACCACTGACATCTTGCAGTCTGCCTGAGGAATGATGGTACATGGCTGATGAAGTTGTTTACTGGCACTGTCCATTGTGCCATGCAGATGAGGGTCGACTGTTTGGATTCCTTATGGTTGTGTGACATCCGTCTCCTTCCACAGGCATGGAAGAAAAGGTGGTTTGTGCTCCGAAGCGGCCGCCTCACTGGGGACCCTGACGTGCTGGTTTACTACAAAAATGACCACTCCAAAAAGCCCATCCGCGTCATCAACTTAAACCTGTGTGAGCAAGTGGATGCCGGGCTGACGTTCGACAAGAAAGACCTGGAGAACAGCTTCATCTTTGACATCAAGACCATAGAGCGGGTCTTCTACCTGGTGGCTGACACCGAGGAGGACATGAACAAGTGGGTCCGCAGCATCTGCGAAATTTGCGGGTTCAACCCCACCGATGACGGTAAGAACTCGCGGTCCTTTTTCTTTTTTCCACAAACTAATGTTTTTTTTTTTATATATATATCCTGTATAATAGTGTTTCCCAGACCGATCCTCAGTTACTCCTAGACGGTCCATGTTTTTGCTCCCTCTTAGGTAATGAGCTGGGAGGGAGCAAAAATGTAGACTGTCTGGCAGGGAGCTGAGAAACACTCCAGCCTATTCCATGGCTCCTACTAATGGGTTTTCAAGGCAGGTCATATGACACAGGGCAAAGAACCTTGGGTCTGATGGTGAAGGTGCTTATTCTCAGTGGCAACCGTCAAAGAGGTGCGTAATCAGTCCTATAGGGGTCAAAAGTGAGGTATGCAACTCAAAGCCCCTCTCAGTTCCCCCTTTCATTTGGCAAGATAATTCAATTAAACATATTTGATACTGTGCTTTTTCTAATATGGTCGCACCACAACACTAAACACAAGACGTAGCAAAAACGGAAAAAAACCTGAAGCAAGAAGTGATACATGCAGCATCCCAGTTGGACTCAAAAGCAATATAAATTATACGATATTTAACATCAGAGGAAGCAAAAATTCCCTGTACCACCTCCGGTGTTCCACAACCCTCTGGTTGGATCTTCTGTTATGGATATCCTGGAACTACTGGATGCTTCGGAGTACAGAGGAGTGTGGAGAACCTTGGCCCTTGGGATATACTGAAGCTGAGCATGGAAGTATGCTTTTAAACCTGAACTCTGCCACTCTGGCCTTCAGTTATTAGCCAGCTCTGTTGTCTTAGATTCTTTTGTGCCCATGCCAACATTCATCTCCCTTCCCACCAGTGGGACTTAAGCCCTCCCCTCCCTTCCCTCACTCCCACCCTCACTTTTTGTAGCCAGCATACACAAACAAGCTGAAGCTCTGCAGCCCATCAGTGTGCAGTTGTGTGTGTGTGTGTGTGTGTGTGTGTGTGTGTGTGTGTGAGAGAGAGAGAGCAGGCCATCAGGCTTGAATAGTGGCCATCATTTGTGACCATGGGAAATGGGCCCCCCTCTGCGTTGTCCGGAGTTGGTCGTCCGTGATCCCGACTGTCGGAAGGCCGCGTTCTGCAGATCGAAACCCTTTCTGCCATTTCCCCCAGAGAGTAGTGATGCTCTGATTTGGGTTTCTGAAGGACAGGGAGGAATGTATGCTCAGCTGCGGCACTGTAGGCGTTGACACGTCTGGTGGTGAAGCAGTACTTCTCTGCACAAGATGTTAGCGTTGCCTAAGCTTTTTTTGGCTTTGCTAAGGAAATGAAGACCTCTGGGTCAAGCCATTTCAGTGTAGGGAGGAAAACACATGCACCCCATTGTCCAGGGTTTGTTGCTGACCACCTGCTTATTTCGGCCATCAGGTTCCTGGTCTTGATGAAGATCTTGTGATTAAGGCAACAGGAGTAGTCTGTGTTTGGGATTGGCAGGATGTAGTTGACCTTGTCTGAAACTTCAATTGAGAGTTTGAAAAGCTTCAAAAGAAATAATTATCTTTGAAAGTAAAGGGTCAGCTAGTTTCTTGTGATAACGGGAGACCTGGGGACCTTGAACAACTGGTGGTTTCTGGCAAAGCAAGAAGTTCAGCTCTGAAGAGGCTGTCAGGCAAGGCTAGGAGTAGGATCGGCCCTGGGACCCTGCTCAAGGTGGGGGGTGGCTTTTTACTGCAGGGTGAAGTCAAAAGCTTTCAGACCAAACGAAGGACCCCCCAGACCCCACTGATAAGTCCGCCTACCTCCAACCTTGAGGGAATGGCAGTGAGGCCATGAAAGTATTGGGGGGGGGAGCAGTGTATTGACAACTTGAGGCCGTGTGGGACTCTGCTTATCCCTGCCATGAGGAAAATGGACCTTTTAGATCTTCAGTGGAAATTTGTCCACAACCTTTCAAAATCCATATCCTATCTGCGACAAAACAATCAGTCATAACGTGAAGATACGCAGCATCCGCCCTTCGGCAGCCAGATCATGTGACCATTAGCCCGACAAAATCATTTGCCATCTGTTTCATACGCTGTCAGTGGGATGTAAGATGGACACTCGCTGTACAGCTGTCAAGCTGAAGTTTATTTGACATGTATCAAAGACAGAGTTGGGTAATTCAGGTTCAGAGAGTAAAAGTCCAGACCAAGATTTGAGCATAAAGAGTCACAGTCACAGAACACTCAACTGGTTGGTTCAAACAAAATTCCGGTCTGGACTGGAATTACCCAACTCTGATCAGAGAGAGGCACTGGGTGGGATGTGATGCATTTATCATTGTTCCTTCAGACGCGTGGACACCATGGGGTTCCGGTGAATGTTTGTGAAACGTAATCAAGGCTGTGTTTAGATTTGGAGCTTGAAGCTGCCCATCTCCAGCAGAGCGACAGTGGAGCCAGCAGTGCCTGGTTGTGGAGCTTTCATTCCTGTCCCCTGTAGGGCCGACGACAGCTGTAATAAGAGACATTCCCGACACAAAGCGAAATCGGTAGCAGTAGGTTTGCAAGCTCTCCACTTTTATCTCCATCCATATTTCACTTTCTACCCCCTAGGAGATTATCCACAAAGCATCTTTGTCCTTTGACACACATACAAAGCGGTTGGCATGGGGGGGGAGAGAGAGTGGTGATACAGGCCATTTTACTCCTGGAGTTCTCTTGTGTAGTAATAAGGGCGATGAGTTTTCGAGGCTGAGCAGGCAAGAAAATGGGCAGCCCTTGGAACACCTCATTTCCTCGTGGTCTGGAGTCGATTATCCAGAATAAACAGGTTCTGCAGCTCAGTGCTTTCCTCTGTCAGCAACATGTGAGCAGCGTGACACTGTTCATGAAACTTCCCCTGCTGTTTTCTGCTCTTGCAGAGATTCTGAATCAACTTTCTTCTGAGGGGGAGGAGCCACAATGATTGTTATATCACATATTTGGTTAATTACGCAATTAAGGAAGTTCAGCTGGAACAGGGACTCACCACTGGGACTGGGGTCGGTTGCTTTACAGACTCACGGAAGCCACCGGCACACTCCGGCGGCGCTGTGGTGGACGTGCCCCCGCACCCGGCACATGCTACCATCGCCCCCCCGGTCATTGCCAGTGTGCCGCCCCCCTACCAGCCCGTCAGCGTCTGCCACCTGGAGCCTTCGTCCAGCCCGGAGGAGCCGCAGGAATATGTATTGCTGGTAAACTGCGAGAGCAAGAAGCCGGGCGCCAGGTGAGACGCACGACTGCAGTCGCTAGGTTACAGTGGAAAGGAGAGATGCGCTGTGTTTGAATATGTGCTAAATGGGTGTCGGAGGGTTGATCTCTCAATCTAGGTTTCTTCTAACTTGGTGTCTTTCTTCTCTGAATGAATGAAATGTGTGCTAAATTTTTACCTCAGTTTTTGATTTAAGGGTGCATCTGGCCTTTTACGTTCCACAGTGGCTTTTGAACACGGCATCGTGGGGGGGGGGGGGGGGGTGCACTTTCCGTACAGGATGGTGAACAGAGCGCATAGTGCAGCACCCATCCCCACCCATAAACTGATCTGTCTCCTTCGTGTCATCGCTGTAGTTCCCTGGGACACGGGGACCAGGAGTACATGCTCCTTGAGCAGTGTGAGAGCAGGAGCGCAAGCCTGTGAGTGTGTTGTGCTGAGACGGGAGCTGTGTGTGCGGGTGTGTGTGCGTGTGTGTGTGTGGAGTGATGTGCACACATACGATTGCATGATGCCTGCCACAAACGCTTACGGGTTTACACACATGCAGGACAGACCTGATGTTTACTTTCACAGATGTACAAGTGCAGACACACGGATGCTTTCAGAATTACATGTATACTTGACGTATTTGCATGTGCTCGCTGATACAGTCACACTCCACACTCAAACAGAAATCCCATGCATGATACAGGAAACAGCTAATAACTCATAAATGATGTGTGAAACCTAGTTATTTTGCACTATTTTGCAGCAGTAACAGGCTGGTTTACCCTGATTTCTGCTGGCTTCCTTATTGGTTACCAATGAGTAAAACCAGCTAATTTTGCCTGCATGTAATAATCACACACTCTGTTTCTGAAATCCTGGTTTAATTAATATGATGCCATAACGATGGAACTACTGCTGACAGTAACTGAAAAGCTATCCAACTGTCACTCATGATTGGTTTTTCCCTCTTCTTCCCAGTAGGCCTGTAATCGAGCTGTCTAAATCCATGTCCACGGAGACGGACTGCAACGATAACATCCCTTCTCACAGGACCACGAAGCCCTCAAACTCCAAGCATGGCTCTGTGAATGGCTTCTTCCCGCAGTCAGCCGCCATCTATGACTCTCCGCCCCCCCGCGCGGCATCCATGTCCGTAGACACAGGCCTGTATTTGTTGCCGCGCAGTTACTCTCAAGACACTGTACTGTTGCCCAAGTCGTCGGCCTCCTCTTCTCCACCCATGCCGGGGGCGGAGTCAGTAGGCGAGCTGCGCGCCTGTGGCGTGCCCCCCCGCCGGGGACCTGTGGAGGCTCGTCTCAGACAGGTATCCCTCAGCTATGATATCCCCCCCACGCCCGGGAGCAGCAGCACTTACCAGGTACCCAGGACGGTCGGGCCAGAGGTGGCTGTATCCGGACCCTCAGACGTGCCCCCGCCCCGCCCACCAAAACCCTCCCCAGTCGCTCCACCTGAGCGTTCCCCAACAGAAACGTACGCCATCCCACGCCCAGTCTCGGAGACGGACAGCAACTACTGCGTCCCCACTGGGGGTCGGACTCACCACAGCAACACCATCAGCGTAATGGATGCCTCTCGCCTCCGGAAAGGTCAGTGCCTGCATTGTTGGCCCACCCCAGGTTGGCCACCCTTTTCTCCGTGGCCCCACCCTCCACTCCCCCCTCTCTGCTTCCATTCGTCGCACTTGACATGCTGTCACTGCCCTTCATGGTCACGGTCCTGCCCCTCTGTTTCTCCTGTGGACTTTTGCCTCAAGTGTCTCCATCCCACACTGGACATGCGCTGTAAGCGTCAGGAACGCAGCTGCTTTCAGATGCACGCATGCACGCTCCATTCTGCTTCACACACTGCCAGTACAAAGCCCTTGTCAGTGTCTCGGTGTCTAGCAAAAAATATTAGGAAAGGGGGGGAAAAAACAACATGACAATATGTTCCCTCCACGCGATCTTATATCCTGTGCAACTGGAGGCCTAAAATTTTCTTTTCTCTCCCTTCTGATGGAGTGTTTATATTGTCTGTTGTTATAGTAACCCTCGATGAAGACTATGGAGCGGACGCATGGCTTCAGACAGCTCCCTCTAGTGGCTACATACAGTAACACGTGGCTGTTTGCTCTTGGCAGATAAATGACAGAGTGTTTATTTCGATGGCTAATGATAAATGGAAGAGCAGAAGAAGCTCAAAGCTGTCATTTCCCGAGACCGTCCCAAGAGATCGGACTTCGGGAAGTCAAAATCTGGCAGATTTCATGTGAAAAGTGAAACGAGGGACATTTATCTAAACATCAAAGCTTTCTGAGCTTTCCTGCTAGACACCCAGGTACAAATCAGATTATACTGAAAAGCCGATACTAGATCATTTAACAGACGGTGCAACACAACGTGCGCATTTGCAAGGAAATGTTTACAAAGTGCTAATGATCGCCCAAAAGCCATCTCACGTGCAATTTGGTTACATGAGGAAACCTCCTGTGTTTGAACCGGGTCAGTAACCATTGGCGCGTGGTTGGCCAGCAGTCTTGTGACTAAGGCTGAGGAAACCACAGAAGGAACACATGCCAAGGGCATTGTGCCCACAACCAAGATGGCCACCTCATAGCCTACCACTGGCACTGACGCCTGTGGCAGCTGTACCAGATGGCGTGGCATACCTGGGGTGGGAAGCCGCAGCTGAAGAGTGCTTTCATCCCCAGTGTGTTCACATCAACTGTACGCTTATAGTAAATGGACGGACAAACTTCCAGACTGCAGCACAGTCTCTACCTGTATATCTGTGATTGATTAATACAGTCTCCATGTATAAACTTACAAATTATTGAATATCAAGTCTGCTATTTCCCATTTCAGCCCCCGTCTCATGGCTGCCTCAGGATCTGGTCACTGTACAGCAGCCTTGAGCAATCGCTTTCAGAACATCTTTCGGTTATGCAGTGAAACAAAACCTACAGAAAATGCTGACCACGCTCTGCCCGCTCTCCATCCCTAAGCACAGGGTTCTGCTTTCTGTTCTGGAACAGCACTCACCTGGCGGGTGAATGGAGCCGCTGAGTTCAGCTCTGAGCGCGGAGCACTTAACCAGAAACACCATTCCTGGAATGCTATCTCAAAGGGCATCGTAAAGTCCACGACACGTCTCTTAGGTTTTAGAGCCTGTTATTATGGCAATACTACTTAACGTCGGCCTCTTGCATCATACTATTGCAAGGTCCATTAATGATTTTGCTTCAGAATAACTCCCATAAACCATTGCGTGGCATTTTTCGAATAATCCCCTTCAAAAAAAATAAAAAAATGCAAATGCCCATTTACGGTAGCGGCACTGAATGATTCAGTTATAGACTGGATGACACCGGAATGGTCGGCTTAAACGATTCAATGGCGTCAGGGTCAACTAGAACGACTAGATGCGTGATACATGAATGACAGATAACTGCATATTTGCAAGACAAGCAACAAGTAATGTTTAGGATTGAGCTGCGAAGAAGAACTTCCATTCAGGGTGATTAGTCCTGGACTTGTTTGTGTGTGGTGACCTCAAGGCCGCAGACAGCTGTGACTGGAGTTCATATAGAGAATCAGGCAGTTCTCAAAATGCAGCCTGCGCCGTTTCATTAATTCCCCAAGCTCACTACCAATGAACGATCTTGCTCCGGTGAACGGGTTTGGCTGCCCGTTGTTTGCTGATCAGCTCATGTTTCACGTGGTTCCCTAGAGCCGTGGTTTTTTTCCAGGAAGTGACATGCTTAGTCTTGTGCCTCTTGTGAATTTACTTTGCCGGGAATTTTTGTCGTCTTTCATATGCTTATTGCTGCATCTTTAGCATGAGGTTTAGGTTGATGTTTAGTCTTCAAGACTTGAGTGTAAAAATTACTCCTACCCATTGCTCTCCTACTCCTCGCTTACAAGCTGTACTACAAAGAAACTTTATCAGTTCAGAAGAGTACAAATTTCAGAAAAGGTGTAAAAGATGTGGTGTGTGTGTGTGTGTGTGTCTATATATATATATATCCTTATATATATATATATCCTTATATATATATATATCCTTATATATATATATATCCTTATATATATATATATATATATATATATATATAGTGGTATATCAATACATTTATGCCTTTTCCAGATTTCGGATCCCAAGATTGCTACGACATCCCAAGAATTCTGTCGGATAGAAGCAGTTCATTTGACTTCAATGAAAGCTTAAATGGCAGCTTTGTAAGTCTTTTTTTAACATGTTAAGACATTTGTTATTAAGAGTTGTGAAAGATTACCCTTCTGTAACTGAAAGGTTTTTCAGTGATTCTGTACAGCGCATCCCCAGACAGAAAAGGTGGCCTTTGCTGTTACTCATCACTGTTTTTTTTTTTTGTTTTTTTTTTTTTTTTGTGATGAAATTGCAGCAGTTCACACAGTTTTTCTGATCCTGTTTACCGAGTACAGAAGAGCAATCGCATGATTGCGGCCAGCAGTGCTTCGACGGAGGAGGTGGATGAGAACTATGTGCCCATGAGTGCCAACTCGCCCTCCCACCATCAGATGGGGAGCATGGCCGAGCTCATTCACGAAACAAACTACGTGCCCATGACGCCAAGCACGGCCGAGTTCTCCTCCTTGGGCAAGCAGGTTCCCCCACCAGCACACATGGGCTTCCGCACCAGCCCCAAGACCCCGCCATGCCGGCCCATGCTAATCAGTGACTGCCAGCCCCCACCAGTTCACCGCAACCTTAAACCGGACCGGAAAGGTGAACAGGGAGGACGGGGTTCTGTGTCCGCAAAACAGGCTGCTTGCCAGGGTTGTTTGTCAAAAGAGGTCTGTGTGTACCTGAATGTGAGCGTGTGTCTGTGCACGCTTGTATGTCAGGATGTCATGATGACGCTCAGTGTGTCTGCATGACCATCAGTATGTCTGTTTGGTCAAAATGGCTGCTTTTCTAATGAATTCCTACTCCTCTCTCTCCGTTACACTGTATTGTTCTGCATGCTTGACAGGAGAATTTTACATTTATGAGTTTCTGCGTTTGGGTTAGCTAACATGATGGCAGTTCTTGATTTTAGACCAATGTAGATGAACTGCCATTTTTTTTTTTTTACTATTCTTAACATCTTCAGTATAAGTCACCACGCAACCCCTTCCTATTGGTTCCAGCTGGTACTAAATATGGCAGGGGGGCCTGGGCTTTGGGGGGAATTCCGAAGCAGCCGTTTTTAGCATTTTGGTATTTTGTTCCTTTCGTTGGCACCCGCCACATGGTCCCCCCCCCCCCGCCCCCCCGCCCCTTCACCTCCGTTCCCATTGTTACACGCTGAATGGGCCCCTTTGATTACACATTCACCCTGCGTGTTACGGCAGAGGAGGGAGGATGGGGGAGGGTGGGGGTTCCATAACAGAACCGGCACAGGAGTGCTGTTTGATTTTTGTGTCCTGGCATAAGTGTGTCACCTAGGGTGGAATGGGACGCTTTGAAGTGGGGGGGGAGGGGTGCGTCTGAACTCTAATAATCTGTCCATTTTTCTTTTCGGAATGGCACTCACTATAAAACAAGAGGTATTAGAGATTGTGGTATGGAAATGATGGGGGGAAGAAACACCCACAGTACATTGTATAATGAAGGGACAGGTACAGACCCATTACCCACAAAACCTGTGCTCCCTCTTTGCATTTCATGCTCTCTGGTCCATGAAGGAGTGTTCTCATCTTCCACCTGGTGGTCAGGAATGCTTCCCTTTGCCACTGTTTTTCTGTGCGAGACACTCTACACTAGCTTAAGGCATGTCGGCACATCTGTCTGCTGTGGTCTGTGGCTCTCTGCAGCTCGCCTTGAATGAATGGATTGTCTTGCGTGTGATTGAGGTATGGTGGGGATCTCTGATTCCCCAGCAGGGGACACTTCCCCTTTCCCATTTCTGTTTCTGCTGCTTTTAACTTCAGTTTGACGTCCTGCTCACCAAGTTAGCGCCATACAGTGAGCTGCTCGATCCATGTACTTTTGCATTGGGGAAGTGGGTGAGACGGTGGGAGTTAAAAGTTTTGGTTTAAAAGAATGTTCTTTTCTTTCCAACCAGGTCAGAGCCCAAAAGTAAGGGTGAAGCCGATTGGTTTAGAGCGAAGTGATTCACAAACCGTAGGTGAACTCCCAGGACGCCGCAAAAGTAAGTACAACGTTCTTTTTTTTTTATAAGAATTCTGACGGTTCTGTTTATTTTTTTTTAGTTTCTTCGTTTAACCCTTTAAATATAGATAGATCTTTCACTAACTCAAACCATCAAAAGAAAAGACAATTCAAGTCTCCGGAAGTCTGATGTGTTCTGTTCATATCTGCGTTTCTCTGTTTGCCCGTCCTTTGCCATTTCACCATACATATACAGATGCTGACAAAAGGCACTTAGTGGATTTTGGGACCCTCAGGTTCCTGATACTCTTCTCTTCATGTCTGAAGAAAGATGCTTTTTTTTTTACACCTCCTTGCTACATCAGCTGAAGTTATACTCTATACAAAGCCAGCGCCTTCGCCAAATACAAGCGCTCTGCTCATCACACATGCTCCTTTAGCAGAGGCGGAGAGCATCAGGCGAGACCGGGCAGACTTGTGCTGGCTGAATGGGAGCACTGGCGCCATGTCCGAGTGTCTGCTTTACAAGGCCGCTGTCTGTTTCTGCTTATCAGTCCTGTTTGCTTTGTGTGATGGATCCCACCAGATGGTGCGTGTCACTTAGCCCGCCAGAGATATTTATCAAGAAATATGGCAGATTGCACCCTGTTAGGGAGCTGCTGCGGCTGGACGTCCTCCAGCTCCAGCTGCATAGAGATAATTGCCAATGACGACAGGGACGCGTTACGATCCCAAATGTGGTCCCCTAGCCATTTTCATTCATTCATGATCCAGTGTTCCAGTGTCACCGCGATGCTGTATCCCCTGGTTTTTCACTGAGCCAGTGAGCGACGCGGCTTCTCCAGTCGGTCATTTGGACATGCAAGGTCGTAATTAAAGCGACCTGCCTCACGCCTGTAGGCACAGTGAGAAATGCGCGTACCAGCTGCTCACAGTAGCGCAGCGATATGGGGCTTGTGAGGAGTGACTGTCCCTTACATCCCAGAGCTGTAAAGGTGGCTAGACGCAAACTTTTATCGACCCACGTTACAAATGTTGAAGCTGCTATTAACATAGTTAAGCAGAGCTTGTGTATGACTATTGAGGGAAAAGTAAAACAGGTTTTAAAATAATTTAATGCTTGATTGAGAATTTCATTCAACACAGTATTGCTAACACCTACTTTTATTAAAAAGTTTTGGCTCTCATACAATCAAGTCTAGATAATACTACACCTGGTCAGTTGCTGGATCGCTGCTGAACAGCGCCCTCTAGTGAACTATTTGTCTCAGCCATTGGTTCACTGCAAAGTTTTTTAATTTTATTTTATGTGGATGTTTAAGTCTCTTAGCCACGTCATATTGAGTTGACTCTTGCTGATACATTCACATTTATCCATAGGACATTACACACAGAGGCCCACATAATGTAATTGTAACTATTCAGGCGGTACAGTTGTGGGCAAAAGTTTTGAGAATGACACAAGTATCGGTTTTCACAAAGTTTGCTGCTCCAGTGTTTGTAGATCTTTTTTGTCAGATGTTTCTGTGGTAAAATGAAGTATAATTACAAGCATAAGTGTCAAAGGCTTTTATTGACAATTACATTAAGTTTATGCAAAGAGTCGATATTTGCAGTGTTGGCCCTTCTTTTTCAAGACCTCTGCAATTCGCAGTGGCTGCTGTCAATCAACCTCTGGGCGAAATCCTGACTGAGAGAATCACTGAAATGATATCAGCAGGTCCTTTTGTGGCAGGAGTGAAATGCAGTGGAAATGTTTTTTTTTTGGGGGGGGGGGGGGGGGGATGAAGTTCATTTTCATGGCAAAGAGGGACTTTGCAATTAATTTCAGTCCATCTGATCACTCTTCCTATCATCCTGGAGTATATGCAAATTGGATAAAAACTGAGGCAACAGACTTTGTGAAAATGTAATAGTTGTGTCACTCTCAAAACTTTTGGCCATGACTGATTTATCAGTGGTAACTGTCTGCATCTCCCTCTACAGCTAGACCAGCACCCCTTGAAATAAAGACCCTGCCTGAATGGGAGGAGCTGCCAGCCCCTGTCCACTCCCCCGTGACCAGGTCATTTGTTCCGGAGTAAGTGTCCTGTGCCTTTGGCCTGCTGTGTGACACTGACCCTGCACCACTGTATGCTCACCCTCATCATCTCACTCATTTTCTATAATGCACTCGCTCATTAGTCTGGGAGCTATGGAAGCCTTGTAGCATCACCAGAATACAGCAAGCAATGCCTGCAGCTGCCGGTACCTTCCACTGTGCTTGGTGAACCTACAGCTGTGCTTCGGGTTGCCCGCTGAGTTCATCTCCAGACCACTAGAGTTGGCGGATTGAGATTGATGGGCAAAATGGTGGAATGTGGGCTACCCTGGTGGCCACTCTGCGTCACTGCAGGGACTGTGCCACTGTAACCAGAGCTGTGTGTGTGTGTGTGCCCGTTTGAGCATGCGTGTGTGTAAACCTTGTCCTGATGATCAGTCCCTCCAGGTTTCCTATGCCTTCGAGACCTCCATCGGTGCACAGCACCGCCTCCAGTGACGAGTCCGACGAGTGTGAGGAGAATTATGTAGCCATGTACAACTCTAGTATCCCTTCAGATGATACAGTATGTAAACCCAGCTCCACGACTACTCTTTGTTTTACTGTTTCTGTTTTAATTGCTTTTATCAAGGTTGTATCAAGGCTAAGAGTTTCTTGTGGATTCACTGGAGCTGCTGACACCCAAGTTCAGCTTCTCTAAATTCAGGGCTTTATAGGAGCCAGATTTCCTTTTCTGTCACACGCTCGATTAAACCATCATGAAGAATCATAGCACGACGAGAGATATTCTTCTCATTATTGCTCAACCATTCTCCGATGAAGTTGATCTCATAGCGCACGTCCTGGTAATACAGCTGGCCATGTAGAACTGCCGGGAAACCAGTTGTTTGGCAGTAAAACCAGTGTAGTAGTTTGACAATCCAAAGTCGTTTCATTACAGTCCTCCATGGCCACGTCAGAAGGGCTCCTCCCACTTCCTGTCCTTCTCTATATCTTCCCACTCTTCTTGTTTACGCATTTCCACTTCCGTTTTACTTACTTTGACCCTCCTCCCCAAGAACTTGTTTTTTTTGGAGAAATCCAACTTGACCCTTCCACACTGATTTTGTCACCTGACTTTTTTTTCAGGGTCCCTTTAACTCTGCCCCCCCTCCCGCCCCCCCCTTCACCTTGTTTCCATGGACCCCTTTCATATTGCAACTCAACACAGGCCCTGTAAATGAATTTAAATAGAACTCTTCTTAAATAACTCTTCTTTAATGCACTGTTGTTGGATAATCAAAGTTGCGGGTTTTACCGTGCCTCGCCTGTGTTCTTACTGCAGAAGAACACGTTTGCCGTGTGGGGTGAAAGGGCTCTGTGACAGCCTGCGTGCATGTTCCTTTTGAAGTGGCATCAGTCCCTGCTTCCATTTCCTGGACCTTTTGTTAATTTGCTTATATATTTTTTTTTTCCAACATCCATGTTTTCCCTCCCTTTTAGTCATCTGCCCCCTCCTTTCTGTTCTCCTCTCCCATTGTGTCCTGACCACCTGCTCCTCTCCTTGCTGTCTTCCTACTATGTAGAGAGGAGTCCTTCTACTGCACGGTCCCTATCACCCCCGTTAAGAGGGAGGTGTCAGGTCTTGACACGCTGGAGGAGGTGAGGAGGGGGCTCCCACAAGGAGCAGTCAGTCCCCAGAGACCAGTTGGGCCCCAAAACTGATTTTATTTTCCCCTTGTAGAGCCTGCTGGTCTGGAATTCCTTGTAATTCTAGTTTGTTGCTCATTTGGTCTGTCTAACTACCCATTTGGGACAAAAAGAGAGAGCATGTTGTCATCAAGAAGAATTATATATATAAGCTGAGTCTTCTTTAGCCAAAGCCTGGAGAACAGTTTAATGGAATGTGGATGTATCAGAATCGACACGTCAGCAAAACTGTGTTTCCAGCCTACATTTCACATGTCACTTAAAAAAAATCTTTTATAGTCATCTCCACTTCTTGGTAGTCCTCCATCATTATAGACACATTGCCATTCTTTTTAAAGATGCACCATGCTTGGGTTGGGGTCATGAATGTCTCTGGAATGCAGTGCGTTTTGCTTATGTTCCAGCTTGCCTCTTCTGTTAAGCTTGTCTCCTTGCTTTCAGAGCATGAAGCTCAGCCCTCAGATAAGCACTGACGGAGGTAGCAGCCCAATGACGAAGACCAAAGCAGACAAGCAGGTGGAATATCTCGACTTGGACCTGGACCCCGGCAAATCGACTCCTCCGCGAAAGGTGTGCTGCCGTGAGAATGGTGTCATGGCTTTTGAAGGCCCCCGTTATGGTTCCAGGCAGCCACATGGAAGATCTGACGCGATTTAATAACCAAAACCACAGGGTGTAGCTGTAGACGCAGTCAACCAATGTGGAAAACGTTTTCCGTTTCAGAAAAAGAGCAATGGGACAGGCAGCAGTGTTTCGGATGAACGTGTGGACTATGTGGTGGTGGACCAGCAGCGGACACAAGCCTTGAAGAACACAAGAGAGGCCTGGAATGATGAGAGGCAGTCCACGGAGACTGACACTCCCACCAAGGGCTCTAAGTGAAGGCTTCTTATCTGGGAGACAGAGCTCCTCACCTTCCTCCACCTCACCCTTGTATCCACGCGTTACCCATGACCCCCCCCTGTGGGACAGAGGCCCCACCCTACCTGACGTCAAGTGCCTCATTCTGTTTACGCTGCCAACTGTTCAGATGCACTGCCCTTTTGAACTGTGGTGCCAGGAGTCCCTGGTGAAATTAAGAAATTAGTGCCATTCTCTTATGTGGGAAATGTATACTTGTTGTTTGGACGTTACTACAGAGGACATCTTTGTAAATCCTGTCATTACTTTCTGCTCGACACTTTCCTGTTAAGTAAAAGTTCACCTAAAGCACACATTTCATCACATTGTAGGCCAAGGTTTTTGTTTTTTTTTTTTTTTGTTTTTTTTTTGCAATAGTAATTTTTGAGTTACTTTCATGATGCATTGACACACTTTTTCCACCTTGATCCGAGTGATTTTCTGTAGATTCGGGCTTTTAAATTCCCGTTTTCAGTTTTCTGTAGGTTCTCGTTGCGCACAGGCATGTGTTTTGGCTTATTAAACACGGTGAATCTGCAGACCATCATCCGTCATCTTCCCCGGCGCTCAGCACAAAGTGCACATCTGTGCTGCACAAAATGCAGGTAGTCATGTTGAAAAATGTCATGTATATGAATGTCCTTTATGTTCGAATATCTAGCTATGTGAAAGCTACAGTGTGTGTGTTCTGCAGGATAGAACGCTACACTTTCTCAGATGGTCAAATTAAACCATCGGGAAAAGGGTGGAATCTATAACTGTGACAGTTTTTAACGGGAAGATTTTAGACTTCCTGTTAATTATGCAAGGTATCAAACTAAAGTATAATAGAACAAATCAGGTACTCATTGAAATACTAACTTTTGCAATCAGTTGTAATTTATTTTGTTTTCTTTTTTTACCATTCATTTTAACATCAGAGGCAACGCATTTCACTCATTGCTCTTAAATTCCCGCAAGATCGACAGGAAATTTAGACACACTTGTCATGGACACGTGTTGCTTTTTCTGCAAAGTAATGCATTTCTAAAACATACCAGTTTTATTGATTGTTTGTTTTCAGTTTTAACTGGCTTACCAATTCATTGCATATTTTCTGAAGAGTATAATTTATTTTTTAATTGATATCCAGTTTTCTTGGGACTGACTGCCTTATCAACAACTTTATAAGTCTTGTAAATAGGACAAACCATTTTATGTAAACTTTTAGTACTTGAGAATCTTGTTTGTGTATGAACTAGTTTTAGTAACTTTTTCACCCTTGAACTCACCATTGATGAGATCTTTGCTGTATATAATAGCTGCATTGTTCTTGCATGTACCATTCGTTGAAGTGCTATTCCTGTTTTTCTTCCAGAATTTTTTTTTTTTTTTGCAAGACAAACTCCAAATCCTTGATGCTTAATCTTTTTTTAATGAATCAAAAGAGAAATGTACATTTTAAACTAAATAAAGACCATTATATATCATGAACAGTTCTTTTGTTTCAGCTATATTTTGAAATGACGGTGTCTTCTGTGGGAGGGCAGTGCCCCATAGGAGAGGAAAAAATAATGATATGATGATAGGTTTTCACTGATTTCAGATTAGTTTTTTAAACTACCTTTTCACTTTTGTGTCTGACAACTGGAAGCCATTTACTGAGACCGAATGGACTGAACTGCGTTTAAACTCGTAGGACGAAAATTTTAGCTATACTAACTGGTTAAACCTCAATTACTTGTCCTTTAAGTACTCCATTCTTTTGAAGTCCGACTAATTTAAAGTCAGAGTAATCATGTTGAGGTAAATATTACTTGCTCTTGCTCCGATACTTTTGCCTTCCTCTGATATAACACTCTCACAAATGAATTATTTCATTTATATGAAAGTCCGTTTCCGCTATCTGGAGTAGAAAAAAAAACAAATATTTCTCCCAATTCTGACTTTATATCTGGCTAAAAAAGTCAGAATTCTCAATCAGGCAGCGTCACTCCTCTGCAAAACGCTTAGGGATGAATATGCGTCCCAAACAGGCATTATTCATATACCCCTTACCAAAAAAGTATATTTAAAGTTCATTTTGTTAAGTATAATATTTGGGACTCCGGTTTCCCCCCACAGTACAAAAACATGCTGAGGCTAATTGAGCTAAATTGCCCGTAGGTGTGTATGTGTGAGTGAATGGTGTGTGAGTGTGCTCTGCGATGGGCTGGCCCCCCATCCTGGGTCGTTCCCTCCCTCTTGCCCATTACTTCCGGGATAGGCTCCGGACCCCCCGCGACCCAGTAGGATAAGCGGTTTGGAAAATAGATGGATGTTTGTTTTGTTTCAGAATTCTGACATAAATGTGTTTTTTTTTTTTGTACTCCAGATGGCGAAAACGGGCTTCCATGCATTTGCGATAGACAATACATACGCGTGTGACTGCTCTGCACAGGAGCTGTTCTAACATGTAAGGTGGCTTTAAAAGGTGTTCTTGTAATTGCATTTCAATTATAGTTTCAGGCGAATGTCGTTGGTGGATCCTGACGATCCACCAGTAAGAATTTCATTCTGGCTTCCCTGCGAGCCAAACACTAAAAACATCTACCTCGAAAAGCCGCTTCTCGCCTTCTGAGTCTGTGGGAACTGAAGAGAAACCCGCAAGTGGAGGGACCACAAACTCTCGCGATGTTTCGTCACGCGAACACAGCGCTGCGACATCAGGGGGAAAAAAAGCCGGGTACTCCGCCGAAACCGTGTGGCGGCGTTGTGGAGTTTTCCTCTCCCCAGTGTGCTGGATAAAATCCGTCCTCTGGGTACTTTTAGCTGTACTGTCTATCGACTTTATCGTTAAAAATAACGCCTGGTGTTAAATAAGTAGGTTTGGGGTCGCGTAGAGATATATATATTCACCTATTTGGAAGAGACGAAAGGAGGAAGACGAAATAGCTGAGAATGTCGGATACTGAGAACAACCTGCCCGAGCAGCCGGAGCCGCGGGTAGAGCAGAACGAGCCAGAAGGAGATGAAGAGGAAGGGGTAAGGATTTTATTAGTCGAAAACTATCTACCTTTCACCCCCGGGGGGTCTGTTTGGTGTGAGTATACCCCCGTTAGCGAGCGAAGGCGGTCGGCCCACCGCCGAGTTTGACGTTTAGCCGAGGAGTCAAACTTTTAAGTACGGGCTAGTCGCCGCTAGCGGCTAACCCAGCTATGCGAGTTCCTGATCCGTTAGTCCGCACACTATCAGCCCGTGGCTGGGCTTCTATCCCGAGCCTGGACGAGGTGATGGGAGTGTAGTTAATCTCTCCGGGTAAAAGTAGCAGACTCCGGCGGGTTTGGCTAGCGGGAAGAGCGCGCTTATTCCCGATTGGGGTACTCCTCGGTAAGGATGCCCGTTAGGCGCTTAATGCTGCCTTTGCCTGACCATCGGCCAGTAGGATTATACCTCCATTCATTACCCAAACTGTCTTTTACCAGTGTTCACCATTAGCTGGCTGCCGCCTGGTTAACAGACCGCGTGTAGTTAGCAGATTTCAAGGCTAGGCTAGTGCCACTTTAGCCTGCTGTGTGGAGCAGTGAGAGCGGGGGTGGCCTGTAATCGCAGTAACACCCGGGAGAAGCGGGAATGAATGGTCACTTACGGGCAGATCGAAACATCCGCTTTCATGCAAAATTAAACCCCATGCCTTTTCCCCGTCTTTTCCTTTGACTCTAAGTAACCGTTTATCTAAGAATTATTATTGAAGCGATGTGATTGTTTTGTGTGAAGACGTTTATTCTTTTATTTGTGCGGACGCACATGGGAAACGAAAGCAGAAATACGTCACCAGCAGCCCGCCCCCTTGTCTAAATGGACGCTTCCGCTGGTCAGAATATGCAGGCTTCCTTGAAAATTTTAACCACTGCTGGGTAATCGCTTTATTAATCCAAGTCCCATGTCACATTTTGCCTTCCCCACCAGTACAACGGCCTTTTCAAACTCGTTGCTAGGTTTTGTATACATAGCAGCCTGCGGTAATATACCGCCATGTATTTCTTGTAGACCATGTCTTATGATTTTGACAACACATTTTAAGTGTTCATTCGGTGCTTTGGATAAAAGCACCCAGAACACACCTCATGGTGTATATATATGTATACTATCCTCAAGCCACTGATGCTTTGTTTTGTAAAAGGGATTGCAAATTTGTTTTTAAGGATGAAGAGCCTGGAAAGAGTTACGGTGAGGAGTTTTTTCCTTCCATACAAGAGACCAAAGGTTTTCCCGGCTATGAAGAGAAAATGGTAATAAATAGTGTAATTCTGGTGCCTGAAATTGTTTGAGCTATATTTGTTTTGTGCTGGTTGGATTGATGATTCAGAATGAAAATTTCATTTGCATGAATATTTAATATTATATATAAAGTGTGTTATCCTTAAAGCAGTTAGTGAATTTTGCTCTGGATGTATTTAAATTGCTGAATTTGTGTGTGGTTCAGTGCCCTTGCAGATGTAAGTGTGATGATTTACTTGTCTGTTTTTCAGCAAACAGATCGGACCAACAGATTTGAGTATCTGCTGAAGCAGACGGAAGTGTTTGCTCACTTCATTCAGCCTGCGGCCCAGAAAACTCCAACCTCCCCTTTGAAGATGAAACCAGGCCGTCCACGGATCAAGAAGGATGAGAAACAGAACCTCCTGTCAGCGGGAGAGTAAGTATACGATGTGCATGTGGGCAGAAGTCAGAATCGGATCACATCCTTAGCTGCAATCTTCTGGGAGGTTCCTACCTTGCTGAAACTCCAGCTTGCTTTTTTTTTTCTTCTTATTTTCCTCCTGTAGCAACCGTCATCGTCGCACGGAGCAGGAAGAGGACGAGGAGCTCCTGAATGAGAACAGCAAGGCCACCAACATCTGCACCCGTTTTGACGAATCCCCCTCCTGTGAGTAACTGTGCCTTAATTCCCAGTGATCAGTTGGGGAATCAGCCTTCAGGTTGTGTGTGTCACTACCTCATGCTTATTGACCTGGTGGGTTTTTCTCTCTACAGATGTAAAATCTGGGAAACTGAGGGACTACCAGATCCGTGGGCTAAACTGGCTGATTTCCCTCTACGAGAATGGAATCAATGGGATCCTTGCTGATGAAATGGTGCGTATCGGTCTTAGGGTGTTGAAACTGTTCAGCTGTTTCTGTTTATGTGCCAATGCTGCGAATTAAGTTGCTTTCAGTTTTAAATGTATATTTTCATCTCTCATGGTTGTTCTCTCACTCAGGGATTGGGTAAGACTCTGCAGACCATCTCCCTGCTTGGTTACATGAAGCATTACCGGAGCATTCCAGGGCCCCACATGGTGCTGGTCCCTAAATCCACGCTGTGCAACTGGATGAATGAGTTCAAGCGCTGGGTGCCGTCGCTTCGTGCCGTCTGCCTCATTGGTGGCAGGGACGAAAGGGTGAGCAGCTGGGGTCTCTCGTAATGAAGCGTCCGGCTTCCCTACTTTTCTCTTTAGTTCTCACTGCCAAGCTTTTTTTTAAACATCTCCAGGCTTTGGTGAGCTCTTGCATATGCTGTGTTTTGGTTTCTAGAAGGCCGCTAGCATTGCTGATATGTTAAGTGAAGTCCTAGTTCGTTGAGAATATTGATTTGTTCAGTTGTTACTTGGATGGGCGGCACGGCGACGTTGTTGCCTCACGCATCGGAGACCTGGGTTCAAGTCTCTGCCCTGTCTCCATGTCTGGAGTTTGCACATTCTCCCCGTGTCATTGTGGGGTTTCCTCCAGGTTCTCTGCCCCCCTCCCCCCCCAGTCCAAAAGCATGCTAAAGTAAATTGAGTTACCAAATTGTCTGTAGGTGTGAATGGTGTGCGTGTGCACCCCATGATGGATCCTCTCTTCTGCGTCGTGCATTGGATGTACTTTTACTATGTGAAATTCAAATTTTCATACAAAAAGGCAGTGTATAAATATTAATGCTTTGATTCTGTGATTTATACTTGCTGCTAACCTCTGAACAGGAGTTTTCCGACGGCCCATTGTCGGTGCTGTTTTTTGCACCAACAACCTGACCTTTAGTAAATGAATTTGGTCGACATTATGAAATAGACTGACGGTGCCCTTTCGTTGTTGCCAGACTGCATTCATACGAGACGTGCTCCTGCCGGGAGAGTGGGACGTGTGCGTGACCTCCTACGAGATGCTGATCAGGGAGAAGGCAGTGTTCAAGAGGTTTAACTGGAGGTACCTGGTCATTGACGAGGCTC
Organism: Brienomyrus brachyistius; assembly: GCF_023856365.1. NCBI lineage: Eukaryota > Metazoa > Chordata > Actinopteri > Osteoglossiformes > Mormyridae > Brienomyrus > Brienomyrus brachyistius. The sequence continues at coordinate 1,465,642 of NW_026042322.1, forward strand.
ACAGGATCAAGAATGAAAAGTCAAAGGTGGGATTTCTGCTATTAATAACCGACCCCATCAAAACTGCCATTTGTGTGCTGTCGGTTATTCGCATTTGATCCTTTGCATTCTATCCCACATTGTCGAGAAGTCGAAGCAACTCGACACGGAGACGAGCCTTATAACACTGCTCCTCCATTTGTGCGACTTGTGTTTTTGATTTAAGCAAACTGTTGGTATTTCATTTAAAGCTGTCGGAGATTGTGAGAGAATTTAAGACGACCAATCGCCTGCTGCTGACTGGAACCCCACTGCAGAATAACTTGCATGAACTCTGGGCTCTGCTCAACTTCCTCCTTCCGGATGTGTTCAACTCCTCCGAAGTAAGCGCTCTGATATTGTAGAACAGTGTGTGTTTAATGACTGAGGAACAGGAGATGTGCTATTTTCAAGAACAAAAAGAAGTATTAAGAAACTGCCCAGCCATTCAGAATGATTTAATGCAGGAAATGTTTTGGCTATCAGTATAGATAGAAGGTTGCAGTACAGGTATATCCTATATATAATAAATTCATGCATTTTAGTTTCACCTGTGGGCTAACCTGTCCTGTTTTGTTTTTTTAAGGATTTCGATTCTTGGTTTGACACTAATAACTGTCTGGGAGACCAGAAACTAGTGGAACGTTTGCATATCGTAAGTTGGATGCTGCTTCTGCTACATTTTCTTTCCTCTCATTATTCGGGACTGTGTTCCTTGAATGACTGGCCTCTTATTTTAATTTTTCATCCCACATGACGAACTAGGTTCTGCGCCCGTTCCTGCTTCGACGTATCAAAGCTGATGTGGAGAAGACCCTCTTGCCAAAAAAAGAGGTGAAGATGTATGTAGGCCTCAGTAAAATGCAGCGAGAGTGGTGAGTACCCTGCTTGGTGTTCAGTGGACGACAGGTGGCGACCTCCATGCCTGCAACGTTTCTGCAAGTACATGGTGTCCCATGTTGCTTCTCTCAGACCCCTGTGAGGAGAAGTCATGGTTTGTCTCCTTCCTCGTCAACATTCAGGTACACCAAGATTCTGATGAAAGACATTGACATTTTAAACTCTTCTGGCAAGATGGACAAGATGCGGCTTCTCAACATCCTGATGCAGCTTCGCAAGTGCTGCAACCACTCGTATTTGTTTGACGGAGCTGAGCCTGGCCCCCCCTACACCACAGACCTGCACCTGGTCGTCAACAGTGGCAAGATGGCCGTGCTTGACAAACTGTTGCCCAAGCTGAAGGAGCAAGGTTAGGAGACTTAACCTGTCCGTCCTTGCTCATCCCTGTGCTTTGGTTGTCATGGCCTTCCGTGCATCCTCTGTGTTCTTCTGTAGTGTGAAGTCATTAGTTGGTATCTTAAGAAATTTTTACTGTTCATTTATGCACCTCCTCCCCCATTTAGGGTCCCGAGTGCTGATCTTTAGCCAGATGACCAGGATGCTGGACATCCTGGAGGACTACTGCATGTGGAGAAACTATGGCTATTGCCGTCTCGACGGGCAGACTGCTCACGAGGAGAGAGAGGCACGTTGCCACCCTTGGATTAGCTCATACATAGTGAGATGTTTACTGCATTGTGAAGTCTCATTCATGTTGTTGCACCCCCCCCATAGAGCTCCATCAACACCTTCAATGAACCCAACAGTCCAAAATTCCTCTTCATGTTGAGCACACGCGCTGGAGGCCTCGGTATCAACCTAGCCACCGCCGATGTGGTCATCATTTACGACTCTGACTGGAATCCCCAAGTAGATCTCCAGGCGATGGTAAGTTTTGTCGTCATCGTTCTGTACCTCACTTTAGTGGAGCGGCACAAAGAAGGTTTAGGTCTTGGCATCCGCTTGTGATCCGTTTTACCGACGTAATTGCTCTTGTCAGGACCGAGCACACAGGATCGGTCAGAAGAAGCAGGTCCGGGTATTCCGCTTCATCACGGAGAACACCGTGGAGGAGAGGATTGTAGAAAGGGCAGAAATGAAGCTTCGACTGGATTCGATAGTTATTCAGCAAGGTGACCGAAGTTCCAAATGAACATCAGTTTGATCAATCTCATAATTGCATGAACTATAGCTAAGATTCGAGTACAAATTTTTTAATTATACTGATAAATGACAGATGAAGGTGGTTCAGCAAGGGCCTGGTTTAACCTGTAGTTGTGAATGACTCGCTGAAGATTACTACGTCTGATTTGCAGGCCGGCTAGTGGACCAAAACCTGAACAAGCTGGGCAAGGATGAGATGCTGTCTATGATTCGCCATGGGGCCACACACGTGTTCGCATCCAAGGAGAGCGAGATCACAGACGAGGACATTGATGCGATACTGGAGAGAGGGGAGAAGAAGGTTTGTTTTGAGCCCCCTTTGGATAGTTTGTGGTGCCATTGTGGCTCCGTCTTGCTCATTATAAGAGTGGCTGATTGTGATTCTGCCTTGTAGACAATGGAGATGAAACAAAAGCTGTCCACAATGGGTGAAAACTCTCTGAGGAACTTCACCATGGACACAGACAACAGCGTGTACAACTTTGAAGGAGAGGACTACAGAGAGAAGAAGAAGGTAAGACAGTCTGGAGCCTGAACTGTCCAAGACTATCCAAGAAATATGTCTGTAATTTTGTGCTCATTTTGAAGTGTACTGTTACAGGTCATCACCAACTGGATTGAGCCCCCAAAGAGAGAACGCAAAGCCAACTATGCGGTAGATGCCTACTTCAGGGAGGCTTTGCGTGTTAGTGAACCCAAGGTTCCAAAGGTGAGTCAGAGGTCGGGGCTTGAGGTCTACTGTATGTGGGGTAAATGAAGCTGGCTGAACATCGCTGAACTTCGCTTACTTCTGCAGGCCCCTCGTCCTCCGAAACAGCCCAACGTTCAAGACTTCCAGTTCTTCCCACCTCGTCTTTTTGAGCTGCTGGAGAAGGAGATCTTGTTCTACAGAAAAACCATTGGCTACAAGGTGTCGTTTTGGAATTCATAGCAAACCTTATTAATCATGACGTTAATCCTGAATGTCTTTAGGTGATGAAACACAGGGCAAATTCTTGATCAAAGCCCCTGGGCGGCTGCCCGCCAGGTGAGACGAAAAGCATCTCATCTGAATCTGGATGATCAGAAAAACTTGCCCACTTCCAGTTAAGGTTTTTCAAATTAGAAGTTTCTTGCCCAGTGTTAATGAGTAGGCGCCTGAGCAGCACCGGTGAGCAACATTGCTCATAAAGTTGCCCTGTGTATCTTCACCTTTTCATTGGCTCAAAATTATATGTATGTCGTCTTGCGGGGTTGGGGGTCATCTTCAACTTAAGTATGTGCTGTTATTCCACCAGGTCCCTCGAAACCCTGACTTGCCCAATTCAGCACAAGTCCAGAAGGAAGAACAGAGCAAAATTGATGAAGCAGAACCGTTGACTGAGGAGGAGCTGGAGGAGAAGGAGGGTCTCCTGTCACAGGTAACCATTACTGCCCCCGTGGGACACCACAGCACTCTGGTATGCTTACTGGGGTCTTGGTCACGGTGATTGCTAAAACAACAATCTGATGTTTGTTTTATCCCATGTCCTTTCTCTACTCAGGGTTTTACTATTTGGAACAAACGAGATTTCAATCAATTCATCAAAGCTAATGAGAAGTGGGGCCGTGACGATATCGAAAACATCGCTCGTGAGGTGGAGGGAAAAACCCCAGAAGAAGTCATGGAATATTCCGGTAAGACTCCCAAGCTTTCATATTTGAGCTCAAGTCAAAGAAGTGAGAGGAACACAGGCTGGATACATTTTGTTTTGTGTTTCTTCGTGTCTGTGTGCGTGTAGCTGTTTTTTGGGAGAGGTGCAATGAGCTGCAGGACATTGAGAAGATCATGGCCCAGATTGAACGTGGAGAGGCCCGGATTCAGAGAAGGATAAGCATTAAAAAAGCTCTGGACTCCAAGGTAAAAGGAAACATCTGTCTGTGTGTGGTTCTTTGTACTTGTGTTCTAAATTTTGCTAAAACCCTAAACGACGTACAGTTTATGGGGGCTTATCATCTGAGGCCATGAGAACTTGAATGTAGCCCTTCATGGTGCAAGGCTAGCCTGCGTAACTATTTCTTCTCGCTGTCAGATTGGGCGCTACAAGGCACCTTTCCACCAGCTGAGGATATCCTACGGCACCAACAAGGGCAAGAACTACACTGAGGAAGAGGACCGCTTCCTCATCTGCATGCTGCACAAGCTGGGCTTCGACAAGGAGAGCGTCTACGACGAGCTCAGGCAGTGCATCCGCAACTCCCCCCAGTTCCGCTTCGACTGGTTCCTCAAGTCAAGGACTGCCATGGTGAGGGGGAGAGGGGGTGCAGCCATGCACCGGGAAATGGAAGTGGACTCCTTAACGACGGCAAAGCTATGATGCGTCTGTCTGATGCGTTTATGTATGTGTGTTTGCGTATAGGAGCTTCAGAGGCGATGCAATACTTTGATCACGCTGATAGAGCGAGAGAACATGGAGCTGGAGGAGAGGGAGAAAGCGGAGAAGAAAAAGCGAGGACCGCGGACATCCTCGGTACGTCAACACAGGCCCACCTGTCCGACAGTGCCCTCCATCACTGCCCAATGTTCCTTTTTACTTGCTCGTTTTCCGCGTTTCATGCCCTTCAGAGCAGAAGTGCAACATTGTAACATCTTTGCTTTCAGGCCCAGAAGCGAAAGGCAGACGGTGCCCCGGACGGCCGGGGGCGGCGGAAGAAGCTGAAGATATGAAGCGAATCCTGGCAGGACTTGGCCAGTCTCTAGCTTTTAGGGACGATAGTGCTGTGTTTGTTTTACGGGTTGTGATTATGTACTGTACAAACCCCAGCTTCAGTTGATGTACTGGAACGAATAGTACACGTGTTATGGTGACTTACGAAATACTGCACAAGTGCAGAAATTATTTTTTTGAAACCTCCTTTTCTAACATTAATGGATATTATGCTACTTTTTAAAATGCGTTTTATTTATACCTTTGGTTAACTACGGCATTCCATTGCTTTTAAACCCCCCCCCCCCCCCCCAAGATGCCACGTTTTACCTCTATAATTGGAGTAGAAAGTGTACACATAAAATAGGGCTTCAATTTTTGTAAATCTGTTGAAATTTGAGATCTGCCCCAAAAATGGGTGTTTACCCCATAGTTTGAGGCACTAGTCTATGTTTATATGTAAGTGGATTCACTGTCTCTAGGTGAAGATTAGCCATTACTGATGTTTGGCTGAAAAAAAAGGGTGTAAAACTGAAAATTATTCATTGTTAATACCTGCTCAGGTGTTGACTATTAAAAATGAAAATCCTCTTCAAGCTTGTGTGATCAGAGTAGTTTGTAGATGCACGTATGACGCTATTGACACCTGTGAGCTTCGCCGATAGCCATGAAATACCCATGCTACAGTGTTCCTTTGGAAAATCATTTACTCAGCATTTTGAGAATAGTAGCACGTCGCAAAATGTGTGGTTCACAATTTTTCAATATGTACCAGCGTGTGCTGATGTCTTAATGTGTCTTTACTCATTTGCTATGATCGGTACATAGGTAGCACACTTGGCATACACACAGTCGCCTTTGAAAAGTCCTGAAAAATGTATAAAAGTCATTGAATTGTTAATGCACCTCACAGGTTACAATTACATTATAATCCCTTTCTGTAGCACCATGTCAATGTTCTGTTGAAGTGGGAACAGGCATATTGAAAGTGCAGCAGGGTACAATTATAAAAACAGGTTAATTGGGCAGACACCTTAAGCAGGGGTGAACATCACCTACTTCCCAACTGAGACCCCAAAGCCTTGTCACGGCGTAGCCCGCGTAATACAAAGAGTTGCCCATATTGACAGTTTCTTACTGAGGGAAAAAAAAACCACACAATTTTTACACAGAACTATATATAAAAAACACCAAGTAAACTAGTGTTAAATCATCCAGAAAGTTCTGTCAAAGTTGCTTGTTGCTCAAGGGGATAAGGGAGGCTACCTTAATTGTTGCTCCTGGAGAGAGCCTCAGTATGCACTCTTGTTCCTCTTGGGGAACTGCCTTCAGCTTGGACTCGGCATTTTCTGTGCTTCTGGGCTTTCAAATGCCAGCCATTCCTACCTACTGGGGAAAACGTCTTGTCGCTTGGCAACCAGGGCGGCAGGAGGGCAGCCGTTCAGACGTTTAGACGTAACGTTTTCAATATACGAATTTACCAATGCAAGTCTATGTGCTAACGACAGTAAGATGTGTAGTGGGGAGTCCAGCCCGTATTAATGCCTATGCCTGTAGCAGTGGGAGTAAACGCTGTTCGATAAGCCCCGTGTTCCAGGTCAGGGTGTCCCTTCATGCATTGACGTGCTGGTTGGAAGCCGACAGTCTTCCTCGTGGCCTTGCACCGTTTGAAAGGTGGGGAGAGGTGACTTCAGTGCTATTGCTGGAAGGTACCAGGATGACTGGGACTTTGGGCAGCCAGCAGAGGGGAAAGGGGGTAAAAGTGGGGGGTGAGGGATCGGTGAGGGGGAGGGGGGATTGGTTACACCTCGGAGCTGTTCCTCCTGCTCATCGTCTCTCTGCTGCTGTGGCTGCTGCCTTGATAAGCCGAGCAGGACGAGGAAGAAAAGGGCGGTAGCTTCTTCTCGGAGGCGCGGCGGCGCCTCCACCAAAGCAGGAGGACGACGGCGAGGACAGCGATGCAGATTAGGAGGACGAGGCTCGCCAGCCCCACCACCATGGGCAGCTGCTCTACTGTACTGCCAGACTCCCTCCCAAAGTTGTCCAGCAGGGGGCGATCAGGAAGCTCTGCGAGGACAGGCCAGGGCTCGCGCTGGCTCACTCTCAATCTGTCGCCGCGGTCAAGAGCGATGTGTTGGATGTTAGTGCCCCGGCTGTTCTCCGGGCCGATCGTCTCCACCTCGACTTGGGAGGCCCGGCGACTCCGACTCTGACCCACGCCAGAGACGCCGTGGAGGTACTCCAGACTCCTCTTTCCCAGTCCACGGTTAGCATTGTCCCTGGAGCGAACCATGTAGATTGTGTGGATGTACCATTCTCGCCCAGCTGCCACCTGGAGAGTGTACAGGAGGTCGAGAGTTTCAGAATGTTGGTGCCTACTGTCGAAAGAAGTTCCCCTTGAAGTCTTTCTCAAATCAATGCACTACACAGACCAAAGAACTGAGGGACCTGTAGTACTTACAGGAACTGGCCACATAAGTCACACCCATTGTTGATACAAGAGCTCACCATGATCTCACTATACTCCTGAAGCGAAGGAGCGTAGGGCAACAACGACCTCACCTGGAAGAGCGGGGATGAGGACAGGGTAAAGCCGTCTGAGCCGGGCTGTTGGACCAGCGAGAGAGCACCTGGAGTATCTGCTGCCAGCGAGGCCTCGAAGCGGATGTTCCCGAAAACTGTGGCCTGGGTCTCTGGCTGTGCTTTGTCCTACGGCGGAGATGCACAAGCTCTAGACACTCAACCAAGTACAGCATACTCAATAGATACTAATTTCAGTATACAGCAAATACGAGGCAGAAGTAATCGTATACATAGTATCATTCACTCAATTTCCTATTTTTGGAACAGAAATTAGGAACTCTCATTGCATATATACGATTACTGTGCTTGAAGTGAACAACAGAGCTATTTAACATACGGTATATAACTATGACTCATCATTGCTCCGGATCAAAGGGATTCGATGGATGGGGCACGCTAATTTGAGAACAACATGCTGGCATACCAGGATTTTGAATCTGTAGAGCAGAGATGAGGCATCAGCCAGACAGCCGTACTCCTTGTCGATGGGGTTGTATTTGGGGACGTATCCGTCGATGCCAGTGCACAGGAAGACCTTCTCGATACTGCATGTGAAGGAGTCACCCAAGTTCTGCACGGGGTCTACCATCACGCGCCCGTAGATGTGAGACCCTAGAGGAGATTCAGAAGCTGATGACACTGTAGGGGTTATGGGCATAGAGATGTACTGCATATTAAAAGTGTGGGAGGTTCTACTGGACAGCTTGGAGGGGGAGAGATTTGGTACCTTCTGAAAAGGCCACATCCGCGCCCTCCCCGAAGCCCATGGAACCATCGGATATCCACAGTTCCCTCTTGGACAGCAAGAACATCTGGGTGTTGAGGGTGAATTCAGCCGCCACTGGGTCGCTGACCTGGGGACAGTGATGGGGAGATTTATGACCTACTCAGAACAGTACGGGAGACAGTGTCTCCCAAGCTTCATGATGCCACCACCCACTGGCTCTAAGAAAAAGCACATTTAGTCACATCAGGCATAGTTAGCCATTTGTACTCGATATTTTTATTAGTCGTCACATTATACACTACGATAAAAGTTCGGCGTACAGCATAGAGGAACAGCAAGTATGTATCATCTCAATACACAACTGGTGCGTTCTCTGTCTTCGTGTTCTTGCATGTTTGTTCTTGGGAGAAAAGTTAACAAGAACACTAGGACGTTCTTCGCATTCTTGGTATCGATAAACACCCATGGACACCCTTTACAGGAGATCTCGTCCCTCACCTGCTGGAAGCGGATGTCCACGTCGAAGGTGAGGGGCTCCCTGGGGTGGCACACGGGGGGAATGCTGAACTCTCGGCTGGGGGCCGCGATGCATGGGATGAGCTTCACGGTGTAGGTGCCTGAATAGTCCCTCACCTGCGGGAGAACGCATGCTAGCCTCCTTAGCAAAAGCACAACACCCCCTAATGGGGGCTGCAATCCCACAAATAATTTACAGGCCTAATCTAATTACACTCATTCTCTTTAAAGGTGCTGACTTCCTGGAGGTTGCTGGTTCAAATCCTGAGAGGGGTCCTGCTGTTTTATCTTTCTCAATTCAATTTAAACTTATTTTTATATGGAGCTTTTCACAAGGTGCTTTACGTGGGTGTGTTGTAATACATTCCTTCATCCTTTATACAGAATGATTCAAAAAAGGGGAAAGGAAAGACAAAGAAATTAAAGAAAAGCACTGATCTTAACAGAAATTATCCCCGGATGCGCGAAGAGCCAAGGCAGGCGACTTCCGAGATATTTTCTGCAAAGTAAGTCTTGCAGGTGTTTTAGCGGGAAATCCTTAGTGGGAACTCACAGCGAAGTCGGACACAAAGCTCCACTGCTGCATGGGCTGGTTGTAGGTGGGCTCAGTCCTGACCAGTGACAGCGTGAAGGTGAGGCCTGGGTGGTCCACTGACATAACCATGGACGACAGGGATGTTCCTGAAGCAGGTATGGAATCGAGGGGTAATGGTCAGGGGATGCGTACATATGTACATCCACTTTACTCATACTCATACTCATATCCTGCTTAGCCGGATAACTTTGCGGATTTAAGGTAGTCTGGGCTAAATGTAAGTGAACAAAGATAAAGTCCATCTATCTTAGACTACCTTAAATTCGATAAATTATCCGGCTAAGCAAGAAATTCTGCTTTGTGGAAACAACCCCCAGGCCCTGACACACAACCACAACGCAAAACCTACACCTAGTTGTGATCCTTCCCATAAGCAAATGCCCATTTTGCTTTGTGGCCTTCTTGCACTGACCCCCAAGCAAACATCTCTTTTCGTTCCTTCCCAGGCACTTTCGTTAAATCCATTACCTCTCTGTTCTACCCAGAGTAGGTTGTAGGGTTGCCAGGTTACACCGCATGCCAACAAGGGCTTGGCGGGAATGCAGCTTCATACCTGGGTGCGACATGACGAACTGTCCCCGGAAACGGGCCTCTGTCTTGAAGTTGACCACTAGGCGTCCCTCCTCATTGATCCTCATGCTGGTGGGATACATGGATCCTGTGGAGGCAAGGAACCACTTTACGTAAAAGGGACAATTCAAGCGGAATTCATACAGAACTGTTAGCGGTAGTGCGATTTTCAAATATTACATCGTCTAAGTGCTGTATATTGCTTCTGCCCGATAGTTCCCCTAGAGCAAGCCAGAGGCAATGGCGGTAAGGGAATAACTACCAAGCTGGACTAAACCTTGGGAGGAACCAGACTCAAAGGGGGGGGGCATCCTCCTAAGGCCAGCAGTGGAAGGCCAAAATTATGAGCAACAGATTTAATAAAATAATAGAAATGAACAAAAATGCATTAACACATAATTTTTTTTTAAATACATGGCCAGAAGAGGGCAGCAAAGAGCAAGGCGGGGGGGCACCTTGTAGCTCAGCCTCCGGGGGGCTGCCGATGCCGTCCTGCCACAAGATGGCGGTATCGTACACAAAGGTCAGCCGTAGCTCCGATTGCAGGTCAAAATGCTGCCAGCCACCCACCGCCACAGGGGAGTGGAAGACGTAGGACACAAAGAGGGGCACGCGCAAGGTGACATAGGACTGCACCAGGTTCAGGACCTGCATGGGGGACCAGTAGAGACAGACGCCGTTTTTAGAAAATATCTGGGCTTTAATGGAGAGACAGGCACCGGGCTGCTCCACAGACAGTTAGAGGCCACCATGCTTAGCCGCTGCCTAGATAGCTGTTAGCATAACATCTGCATTGAGACTTACTACTCAAGCACTCAAAAACGTTGGAAAGCAGGTGTTCTATTGGTGAAGAAACTAGACTCAAATCTTGTGATCTTAAAGGAAGTTAAGCAAAATTGCTTAAGCAGAGGCAGAAATAGTTTGCCATGGCTGTTTTGAGTAAACGTACACACTAAATAAAAAGGTAACATGTATATCACAGTCACATACAGGTTTATCGTGGTGCTGTGAATAGTCATAATATCAAATGAACAGCTTTTAATGAGGCAGCTTTAAATAATACGAACTTGGCAGAAGTCCCGGTTTTATACAATTTCCCATGATGTTAGAAGTCGCCCAGAAAGGTACCTGGCCATCTGTGCCAATCGACCCTCCGCAGTCGCCCAGCAGCTCAGACATGTCGTAATAGCTGTGAAACTCCCAAAGACAGGCCTCCAGGTTCAGGTTGCGGTAGAACCGCAGCGAGTTGGCGCTCCGCATCCCTGCACTGTACTGGTATGGCGCTGTCTCGCCAATGATCTCCGGGTTCTTGGTGCCATCGGTGATGAAGCCATAGCGAGTCTGGACCTCATTGTAATCCAGCAGGTTGGAGCAGCGGTGGTTGCCAACGCGAGTCCCGTCGGGGCTCAGAGTCAACTCAAAATTGGATAGAGGCCGAGTGGAGATCACTGGTAACATGCCTGGGGGTAAATAAATCCTGCTTAGAGACCATGTGCGAGATTCATGCATGCTGCTGATGCAGCAGTCGCTGTAGAAGGGGCTCCTTACCGTCCATGTGCGGCATAGTGACCGTCAGCTTGATGAGGTTGGGGAAGTCGGGATCATCGGACCCCGTGTAGCGAATCTTAGCTGAGAAGGGTTCAGCCCCCACTGTTCCCGGGATACGAGGCTGACAAAGACCTACATGAGAGGATGACAACACCTGAAATGTTTAAAGAACGTTGACTCTATGTTGACCTCTACATATATGATATGAAAGGACTGAGGTGGAAAAAGCATTAATCCAGATTATTAAGGATTATTATAGGGTGAGCAGATAATGCATGTCAGGCAGAAGACTTTGAGCTACTTCAGGTTTTACTTTAAAGCTGAAAGGCTCCTGTGATTGGCTAAATAATTCAGTTCTTCTTGCAGTTCTATTGGTTTGTTTCCTTGATTGAAAGACTCATCCGGCTGTTTCATATTAACATTAGTGAGACATGCATGTTTACGGGATCAGCACACAGTAAGAGCTTCAGTGAAATTCCTGACATGGATTATCCGGTCACCCTAATATAGAGGAAAACAATATGACTGGCCCTCAGGTAGGTACACTCACCCTCCTCTCTGCTGATCACTACCACAGGGCTACTGAGCTCCAGCCCGGCTTCACCGTTGGCATTGTAGGCCCGTGCAGCGCACTGTACACGTGAGCCTGGCTGGAAGTAGATGGAGTCCAGCGTGATGGACTTGGTGTTGGTGAAGAATGTGTTGGTGTCGACCTCGCGCATGGGGCTGGTGACGCCGTCGGCCTCACTCGGTGCGCTCACCAACCAGCGGTACTGTGTCAGCGTGTCGTTGATGTTCTCCGCTGAACAGATGGAGCCCGTCTTATCAAAGTCAAAGTACTTGGGGTTGCAGGCCTTGGGGTTGAGATTTGGAGGGTCAAGGTAAGAGGGAGTACTATTATTATTATTATTACATCATTTCTTGTTTTGTAGATTGGGAGCAGAAGGTCTTGGAGGTGGGACAAACTTTGGTGTAGTTTGCACGAGAGATGTGTGTGAGAACCTTACCGTCACGCAGACAACGGGGTAGCCAGTAGGAGGGTGCGGGTTGTCCTTAGCACGTGCTGTGTCATCATACGTGAGCAGGGACACCACTTGGGGCACGGCGGGGAAGGTGACGTCCGCCACACTGTCAACCTCCTCAATGTACACGATGGCTTTGCTCATCTGAGGAGGAGGCCATTTATGGGTTACGACAACTACCCACTAGGTATTTAGGGACGCTAGGGTCAAGTTGGAAAGAGATGCAGAGGATAGAGACACTGAGCAGTTTTTAGGCTAGGCTGCACGCTAAGAAGCACATGCGTGGTACGAATTTTGCAAGCAAAGCTTCCAGCTGTTTTCTGGAAGCAGCGTGGCTCAAAGGCAGCAGCTGTCTTGCTGTTTTCACTGCCAGTATTCCGGCTCTTGAGGCCTTTTGGCCAAAACTCCAAGGTCGTCATTTAATCTTCATAGACCTCTGGGTTAATTGGTGGATGGGAAGGTCTAAACCTGCTACCCTCACCTGTATCTCAGCCACCATGTACTCATCCGGCTTCATGTGCACGGTGAAAGCCTCTCTCATCTCCCTCTGGCCATCATACAGGATCTGCACCTCCACGATATGCTCCTTCTCACCTTCCTTAAACTCCACATCTGACATGGGAACAAGACGCAGCCCATAAACATGCAAGGCTTGGACACCAGCAGTACAAGGATTCTCCAAGACAAGGCTATAGCTGAGAACGTCTATTAAACAGCCCAGAATTTACCTTCTGATAGGGGGTTGTAGTCTTCTCCTGATGTGGCTGAGCCATCCTTTGTGTGTACCCTCACCAAAGACACCTTTGAGGTGTCTCCCAGACGCAAGACAGGGATTTTCACGACAGCCTTCTGCCCTGGGATCTGCGGCTCCCGAATGCTGTACTTGATCTCTGAGAACTGGATGATGGGCTCTGTGGAGGGGTGAGGGAAGAAAGCAATGGTCCTGGTGATCAGTCTTGTAGGGGTCAGGGAAAACAGTTCTAGATAGACCTACCAGACATACTTCATTTTAAACCCTACTAGGACTACCCTGCAACATTATGTCATTCAGAAACACACACACCCACTGGAAGCGAAGGTAGCATGGAGAAAACTTACTGTCTTTCTCATCTGTTATCTTGACCTCTGCCTCCTTCTGCTCTCCCAGTGATGCGCCGAATGGCGACTCGCTTCGTGGCGTCCCAAGCACCAGGCGGAACTCCTCCTCTTCCTCATATATTGAGTCGTCTACCAACGTCACTACACATGGCTTTTCGCTCTCTCCTGTGAGCCCAATCCAAAGAGTTGTAGTCAGAGAGGGCCCCTTGATTATTTAAGGCATGCAAACACTAACTCGGAGGGACACTTGGGTAGGAGGTTACCTGGCAGGAAGGTGATGATGGAGCTGTCAGTGTTGGGCCGCTCATCATAGTCCATCATCACCTGTGCAGAGCCCTGGCGGGTGTAGCACCTCACGGTAGACTTGTGGCTAAGATCTCCACTGCGGTACAACATGGCACGGGCCTTCCCATCTGCCTCGTCCACCCGATACACGGGGTCTTTGAATTGTACCTTGGGCACTGACGCAGAGCACAATGCTAATGAGTGGGTACCACGCTCAGCCAAGATACCTGACACTTATCTAGCAGGTTGTGGTGAACTTGGAGCCTATCCCAGCCTAGGGTACTGCATCACGGGGCACCAATTCACACACAAATCACACCACATTCAATTAAGAGGTCGATATTGGGTTGAATGCACGTATTCAGACGGAGAGAGAGTACCTGGGACAAACCCATGGAAACTCCACACGTACTATACCAGTCAAAGGTTTGGACACACCTACCCATACAAAGGTTTATGTGTACTATTCTCTACATTTTGCAATAGTTATGGAATTATATACTGACCAAAAACACATTAAACAAAAATTATAATTTATTGGGTGGGGTTGGCAGCTCTGTGGGTTGGAACTCAATGGTCCTCAATGGTGGGTTCAAATCCCATGGTCCTGTGATGCCACCATTGGACCCTTGAGCAAGGCACTTAACCCCAATTGCTCCATGGACTGGCTGACCCCACATTGTCCTCTATGCCAGTTTTAAGAGGACTCCTAGAATGTTTTTCCAGCTGTCCTGAAGAAGATCCCACATATATGCTGAGCACTCATTTGTTGCTTTTCCTTCACTCTCTGGTCAAACTCCACCAAAATCATTTTTATTGCATTTAGGTCAGGTAGCCAGGTCATGTGATACGACACTACCGATCTCCTTTGTAGGTGACTTGGTGTGTCCAAACTTTTGACTGGCATTGTATGGAGTTGGGTGACATTCAAAACCACAACCCTCGAGGTGTGTAACTGTAGTAATACCTGCTGAGCCACCTTGCTATTACTTATATAATATTTCTCATGAATAATCTTCGTCATGAATAAACCTAGCACTTCCCTCCCCTCATGAAGACTCACAGTCAGTAACCGTGTCATTGATGGTAATAGTGGTGCGACTGGGCTCTCCCAACACTGCATTCATGGGCATCCGCAGCACCAGCTCAAACTTCTCGGCTCCCTCCACGATCGGCTGGCCCAGGTCGTCCAGGATGGTCACGCGGAACGTTTGCATGGTCACACCGGGGGCAAAATCCAGATTCCTACTGATGCCCACGTAGTCAACTCCAGCTGCCGGTAAGACAGGTGATATGAGGGTCAAGGAACTCTCTGCCTGCTATCCGGGTTCCAAACCTAGCAGGGCACAAGTTCTGGACACGATTTCCTTCAGCTAATAGTTACGTAACATTTAAAACAAGAAAAAACTATAATAAACTGACTAACAGGTCAGATCGGACTCATCATGCCCCCATTGCCCTCTTACCCTCAGCTGACAGCAGTTCGGTTTTCCTGGAGCGCACCATGACCGTGGCAGTCTTGGACAGATCGGTCCCTGTCCTCCACACTTGGACCTCCACGTAGCCGGCGCTCTCGTCCACTGAGTACTCAGGTTCTCCAAAGTAGAGCGAGGGCTCTGTCACAAAGACAAGATGATTAAAAGTATTAATTCTTGCACTCTATCTACGCTCTACCTAAGCTGTGCCAGGTCCGGGAACCAGCAATTAAGGTTCCGGGTGGCTTCTGGACAGGTGCCATTGAAGAGGACACTTAAGGACACACAGTGCTGATTATGTTGATGTGTCTTTGATTACCATGAGGAGCGGGAAACTACAAAGTAAACGTTGAAGTGGGCCCCAGTATCACTTGTAATTATAAAAATGGCAAGTCTTATTCAGGCCTTCCTGAAGGGTATTCTTGTCTGCTGGAACATACGCTAATAATAGGGATGGAAGTGGAACAAAAGTAGCTTATAACGTCACTGTTGTAGCACAGTTCACAAGCCACTCCCACACTCAAACTACCCTTGACCCTACTGGGTTTCGAGCAGCACATCGTACGCCAGTTATCTGTAAACCTTTCATTCTTCGCCTGAGGGCTAAAGGCAGAGCATCACGGACAGTGCTCCCGAGGCTCCTGGACCTCGGATTATTTGGAGAGCCCATGAATGTGCTCTATGCCAGAGTGAAAGGAGGCAGTCATGCTACCAGACTACTTTGGTGAAAAAGGCGAGGAAGCAAGAAGTGAAGGGCACCACACTGGCCGCATACCAGGCCATGGCCCTTGCTGGGCAGCCTAAAGCCTGTGGGCTCATTCAGCATCATTGACAAGCCAACTTGTCACTAAGTCCCAACCATCCATGGCCAGGCACCCCCAAGAACTACAAAAAAATTAGTGCGTGGCAAGATTTCCACCCACATGGACTAGGGCTGTGTTTGGGAACATGAATCTCATGTGCCGTTAGACTGTGCTCTTCTTCTTTGCTTGTTTCACAAGGCTGTGTCAAACTATTCAACTTCATGTCTGACAATGACGACACGCCGGGATCAAACAACAGGCCTGAGATTAGCATGCTGAGGCTGGGAATCAAAGAGAAAACCAGCCAGATGATCCGTAGCTCAGGTGTCAGCCACGCCCTGGCACATCTAAGATTTGCTGCCAGTTGTTGGCAGGGGAAGAAACCTATAAGTGAAATTCTGGACGTACAAAACAATTCCAAAATGCTAATGTGCATGAGGTGCTCATTCTTTACCAGAGATCTGAGGTAATGACATTAATCTTCACAAAATTTCATAATACTGCGGGACTTTCTGGAAAGCAGAAGATTATCCTGTATGATCAGTATGACGTCGTTTCTGTCTGTCACCCCGTCCTTCCTGCACCTGCCAGACGGAGGATAACATTCCAGAAATTACCATGGTCTAAAGCTACCGTCTAGAGCTTAATAGATCTGTGTAGATGTCAGAGGTTCACTCTCCCGAGAAACAAATATGGACAAAATTCTGAGGCGGATTTTGGGTGTGTTCCAAGTTCACACTGTAGAATGAGTTTCTATATGGAAAACATGGTTTTAATCCTATTTTAACTGGAAACTTTGTAAAAAATAATTGGCAATCTGCATTCACATTGCAATCAAGTGTCATTCTTTTTTTGTTATTTATTTTTATGTTTTTTGTAAAGGAGATCCGTCTCTTGTAGCTTATTACTCATTTGGCAGAGTAACCCAATAAGGTGCCTTGTCATTCTGTTCCCGAAAGACTGTCCATTTTATGAATGAACTAGACTGTAAAGTGGTCTTTCTTGCTCAGTAATCACTGGCTTTTTTGAAGTACATACTCATTAGTGGGACACTGTCTGCTTAAAGCAATGTCCCACTCCCCAGACAGGAAATATAAATTAATGTCGACCTTCAACAGAATGAATATATATAGCAAGGACGGAAAGGCATGAGGGACAAACTTCAAGAGTGACAAAGGCAGAGGTTATGGTGTCGTAAATAATGGGGGGATCATATTCATAATGAGTACTTAAGGACGCCTTTCAAATGGGAAACATACAGCCGATGCATCCAGCCCTCCTGCGACACTCGACTGCTCTTCTCATGTACGCCTTTGATCAGAACGGATAGTTGTGATCAAAAGGCTTTCACGTGCAGCCACACTACCCAAAAGCATGCTGCAGCTTAATGCTTTTAATATTCCTGAGACTGACTCGCCCAGCAGCCACAAAGAGCAATGCGGGGAGTGTGACTGTACTGTTTGGGATCTTGCGTCATCGTTTGTGAGGGATTATATTTTTTAGGGCGCAGTGTTTTTCCTACCCACGGTATTTTTTCTATTTTTTTTTTTCATTTAAGTGGCACAATGGGCCCATCTTCCGTACTGTTGACGTTCACAAAGAGCGTTGAAAGATCAAAAAGGTTTGAAGATGCCTGGCCATCAGAATAGCTTATACATCACATTGTTGACCAAGAGGAACAAAACCACTCAGTTAATCCCCTTTAGGGACTTCGTCTTACTTTCAAAGGGACATCAAAAAACGAGAGAGGGATGTAAATTTGATGGTGTTTGGGGGCACGGTCTACTGAGGTAGATGAACTTGATGAAAGAAACATTTAATTCTTATAGTAGAAGTCCTCCGAAAAGGTTTGCCGATTTAAACATTTTTAAAAGTTTTCTTTTTTATTCTATCTCAAACAGAGACTTACCCCGGAATTTAATTTTACTGGCCCAACCCTTTAAGACGACGATGATGATGATGATGATGATGATGATGATGATGATGATGATGATGATGATGATGATGGAGTTCATGGTGTTACTTTGCATTGAAAATCTATCTTGCAACCTGCTCAACTTAGTGTTTACTCCTTTGCTGGATAAAGATTCTGGCGTGCCAAGAGCCAAACAAATGGAAAAGCCTTGATCCATCCAGGCAATCATTCTGCCAAAGGTTATCTCATGGCATCTGGGCCACCTGAGAGGTTCTGAATCCCAGCCGCTGTTACCTCAGGCATCCCTACCTGTCGCATCAACAATCTACCAGAATTTTTGCTGTTGGACTGGGCAGAATAATGATATAGATACCGGATCATGAGTGTTGCTGATTATGTAAAACCACTATAAGCTGGTCAGATAATCTATAGGCCCCTTGCCCTCTGATATGCAAGTTCCACTCACCATCGTTGCTGTCAGCCAGGATGACCACACGGGTACTGGGGAAGATTGCCCCCACCTGGCCTCCCATGGGCATACTAAGGGTGATGTTGAAGCTCTCCTCGTCCTCGTACAGTGAGTCATCGATGATGATAATGCGGCAGAGCTTCTCACGCTGACCTTTGTCAAAGCGCAGCACGCTGGTGTGGTCCTCGGGCCGGGTAATGTAGTCCGAGTAAGACAGTACCGTGCTGGGGATGGTGCCCGTGGCAGTGCCTGTATAAAATAGTAAGCCGAAGACCTTCAGGAGGGTAACACGGAGCAGAAGGTAGACAACAGCTTGTGTACCATATACTATGTTAGAACTGAATTCTGCTGGCTTTTAATAAAATATGGGAGGCTATAACATATGTGCAGGAAGTGACATAAACATATAAACAAGAAGTGATATAAACATATGTGCAGGAAGTGACATAAACATATAAACAGGAAGTGACATATGTGCAGGAAGTGACATAAACATATAAACAAGAAGTGATATAAACATGTACAGGAAGTGACATAAACATATAAACAGGAAGTGACATAACCATACAAATAGGAAGTGACATAAACATATGAGCAGGAAGTGATATATAATACTTTTGGGTGCCTCACCCTGCTTTGTGTAACAGATGACCATGAGCTCCTGATTGACATCTCCAGACCTGTGCACAGGCACCAGCAGTTCCCCAATATCCTCCTCAACCCTATACTCAGATTGAGGAATGAAGACCGTGGACTCTGCAGAGCAGGAACCAAAGTGGGTTAAGGTTAGTGCCATGCCACAGAAATGTGGAGGCCCCTGTAGCAATGTTCCAGAGCTGTGCATGATCCCTAAATGATCCTTAATGTACAGCAGAGAGAATTATAAAAGAACACAGACTAAAATCCAATTCAAAGCCAATTTGGAGGGGTAGTCTGTAAAGATAAAGACATAAAGATGGTTATTATGCTAAACATTTTCTGGTTCAAATTTCAGGTGTGTTCCTGTTCTGTTTCATGCAGTATATTCAGTAAATAAACAGTGTCAGTCAAATTTCTGGATTCATCTATTAAAATGATTTGTTTTTCAACTAGATAACGACCCTAAGCACACCTTGAGGTTATGTAGTAACAAGGAAAGGGATGGACTGCTGTGACAGATGACCTGACCCGCACGATCCCCCGACCTAAACCCTATAGAGCTGCTTTGGGATGATTTGGATCAAAGAGTAAGAGCAAGGAAGTCAATTGGTGCCCACAACTTGTGGAAGCTTCTTCAGGACTTTTGGAGACGCATTCTAGGTGGCTTCATCTGAAAGCTGGCTGAAAAAACGCCAAGAAATGTTGTCATTTAAGCAAAATAGGGCTATTTATATGTGTGTAAAGTTTGAGGAAATTTTGAGATGTTGAAAACATCTTGTGGTTGTTGCAGTTTTTGTTAAGTATTATTTAATATGTATGACTTCATTGCCTGCAGACGTCTTACTATATGGTGAATAACAGGTAAAACAAAGACGGCCGCATTAAAAACAGGTGTGTCCAGACTTTTGACTGGTACTGTAGGTCTATATCAAAGGACAAAATTTGAAAATAGTTTTATAATTATAAAGGCAGAATTGTGAAATGCGAAGTCTATGTTGCGTGTTAAGTTCACCAGAGGTATTGAGTGAGCAGAGAGGCAGATCGTACCATCGCCCGGGTCCACGATCTCCACTGTGGCTGCATTGGGAAACTCGAGCACAGCCATAACTGGCTCGGACAGCTGGATGTGGAACTTCTCGGATGTCTCGAACTCCTGGTCTGTGAAGATCTTCACCTTCCAGGTAGCCAAGGTTTGGCCGGGGTTGAACTGCACCTGCTTCTGGGCCTTACCCTGGAAGTCCTTACCCTTTTCTGCCGTGCCATCCTTTGTGCCAATGCCTGAAGAACGAGGGGGGGGGGGGGGTGCCAAACAAATCCCATCAAATAATTTTCACAGGCTTTAATTTACGACCATGTCTCTAATCAGCCAAATGATGCAGTTACTGATATATCAGACTATATTACAGTCCCAGTCTACTTATATCCCAGGCAAAATTCCCCTTCAGTAACCCCAGTGGCCTGGGATATTTACCTCTTCAACTAGATTCACCTCACCGGGAAGACGGAAATAAAACGTGGCAGAAAGACATTTTTTTCCAAAAGTGCAGATGCTCCCTGGGTTATGATGGGGTTACATTCCGATAAACCTAAATCTTATGGCGAAAATATCGCAAGGCGATAATGAAGTGTTGAATATCTCATGTAATTTATTGGATAATCATATCCATCCTAAAGTCGAAATATCGTAAGACAGACCATCATAACCTGGGTAGTGTCTGTATTAAAATGTAAACTTCGTTATAGGTCTTGCGTCAGAATATTGCCTAGAGGAAAAGAACATGGGTAAACTCCTGGATGGTACCTAAGTTACAGGAAACAACACAGCCCATTATCGGCAAACAAAGTCTTTGGTGACCCTCATAATACCAGATAAATGGACCAGGCAGCCCTCCATCTTCCTCAACAAGGCCACCCAACAGTTTACCATCCCTGTGATTTAACGTAATCTGAAGAATTATGGCTGGTTATGAAGGGGTTAAGAAACTCAGTTGACCTGTCAACATATATATGTATATAATATTATGTATACTATCATATTGTGTTTTTTTTGCAGGTGAAATCTCAATTTAATGCAAGTCTCACATTTAATCACTTTGACAGACCTTAAATACTGAGAATAAAAACTACAGAAAGCGAGACAGAGATGTGATTGAGGAAAACGGTCACCTGAAAGACAGCCGTGTTATACTCACTGACAAAAGACGTCTCCCCCAGATAGCCTCTGCGCTTGAGGGTCACCTCCAGGAACTTGGCGTCTTCGTCCACCAGGTAATATTCCTGCTCCAGAGAAATCCAAGCCCAGTTGAGCCTGAATGGCTGCGGCTTCAGCCTATTACGGCCTGGAAAACAGAAGTTCGACACACACTAGATATGGCTGCCGTCTACGTCCAGTAACAGGATAGCCAGATGACTTTCGGTTTTGATCTCCTGCCCCGTTTATCTTTACAGACTGACGAAAGTTTTATGAACAAAAGCTGGAGAGAGAGCAAAGACAAATATGGCAATGTGACACCGCATAACGTAAAACACTACAGAAGCTTCCGGAAGCAGACAGAGCTCATATTTCCTCCATCCTCTTGTATCATCCTCATGTTGGCTACCTGGACGGCGGGGTGGGGGTGGGGAGGGCTGGCAGGTTCTCACCCGCATGTGCAGCATAAAGACAAACATGATGGGACAGGGGGCAAACCCAGGGGGGCAGAATTAACACGGTCACATGTTGGCCAAGCTTGGTGGTCTGACGGAGGTCGTCATGCAGAAGTAATAGGTTGTAATTCCTATGTGTTCATTTTGCAGGGAAATGGTACATATGGCTAATGGAAGAAACTCTAAGGGCTTCATAAGCCTCAACAGACAGAGCGGTGTGTGTTGGGGTCGAGATGGGGGGGGGCGTAAATTTATTATCTCCCACATTTAAGGCCCTGGGAACGGCAGCAAGTCCCACAGAGTCCGAGTCAGGTATCACGCTGGATCTCATGGGCTGGTCCAAGTTAACCAGACCCTGAAACTCCAGACCGACAACGCAACCCTGTACGAGACAAGCGGCCATGGAAGATGCCGTGTTTTCATGAAGATGTAACAGTGCCAAGTTCTACTATGTTTTCCAAAAAGAAATGCTTTCTGTACGAGCTCCAATGAGGATTAGCATTTCCGCACACAGTCACCTTATCTCTCCCAGAACCGGTGTCACCTTAAGTCCTATTGTGACGTGAGAGTAAAACTCTCTCCGAGACTCATTTCCGTTGACGTCAGCAGCAGCCCAAAGAGCAGGCCAGGCTTTTTTGCCAGCGAAACTTCCCAAACAGCTCGGCCCTGATCCTTATACCTTCCCCTACGCTGGCCTAAAATTAACCAGTGGATCAGTGCGTCTGCTTGTGGGAAAAGCTCTGTGGGAAAGGGTGGCTCACCGACTGCGCGAAGAAGCCAGCAGGCCGGTTAAGCACCCGGCACCCAGCAAATCGGGCTGAACATGGCGCAGAACGGTCGGGGATTAGGCTTGGAGAGCTGGATATGGGCCACGAACCCACATACACATAGACAATGAGGATGTGATACCCGCAGACTCCGCCCACAAGCCAGACACGCTGCCTCAGATCCTGGAGACTAAACCGAGGGAAGGGAAGCACAGGCTCGCAGACCAGCGGATTTTACGGCACTGTCGCCCAATTCGATGGATGAATTCCACTTTAGTAACAGACAGATTTATGCTGGGGGGGGGAGGGGGGGGAGGTTCACTCACCAGGGTGTATAACATACAATTCATGTGGTCACTGTCCACATCACATTTAGCTGGAGAAATCGCAGCATGTGAATACTGACCCATGTGCAGTTTCACTGGCGGCTGATATCTGATTTCACAGCAACTGGCACTGGTGGTTCTCATTCACTGCTCCCAGTTTTGATTTGTTAATTTTTTTCATGAGGCATCCAGCCAAATTACCTTTTGTTTAGTCGTTTTCAGTCCATCAATTTGCGCTTCCATACCAGGGTAAATTTCACTTCCACTGTCACTCTTACTCCACCCCCCCCCCTTGACCTCCCTTCTTCTAGCCACCCAACCAACCCCCCCCCACCCCCCCCCCCCCGCCCCAAAACACTCGATGGTATGACCCTTCATGGCACCAGGGACAGACAAGTGTCAGTCTCATATTTCGGACAGCAAGTTAAAAATACAGGAAACATTCATCATCTTCATAATAGCAAAAAAAGGGAAGGAAAAACATTTTATTAATCGTTGTATAAATGTGAGTGAAGAACCTTTCCACGATGCAGAGAAACCCGTCATGTTCTAGAATTAGCAAAAGACTTACAAAGGGGTAAAAGATAGTAACAGTGCATTACGTTTAATGTAAAGTAGACATAACGGAAAGGAAAGCTTAACTTTAATTGAATTTGAATAAAGTTAATTGAATCAAAACAGCTTAGTCCTGCTTCATCCTGAAAACAGTGGCATCATGCGTTGTGAGGAATGCAAGGTAAGTCCTCCTCAGACACCAGGGCCCCAAGCTAGACTCTCAGTCCACCTGGGCTGCTAGTTTGCTGGAGGACTGGCTACATTTTGCTATAGAATTGTTTTTTTTTTTTTTTGGGGGGGGGGGGGGGGGGAGTTGCTATGCTGGAGCCTCTTAAATTTCCAAATCTATCCTATTTCTGAAGATTTTTCTTTCAAACTGCTTGATTTCAGGCCATTTTATATGCCAATTAAATGACTGAAGGCAAAAAAATTAATGGATTTATTCTTTTAATTACAAGTCAGCAGAGCCAGTGCATTTCAAAGTTGCATGTAGTAATTGTACGCTGTTGTTGTTTGCAAACTTGCTCTTGGTTGGGCTTGAGGGAACCATTCCAAACGCGCGAGACTCCCGTGAAATGCTTGAGACGTGGCTGGTCTCACCCAGCTTAGCTAGCAGGCTATTAACCGCACTGTACAGCTTTAAATAAACGGGTGCAAAACTGCTGAAGAGCCTTCGCCTAACACCAGCCTTTTTTGGGTGGGGGTTTATGTAGAGAACCAGGTTCTTTGGACCAGCACCCCCCACGCTGTACAAAAGATATTGTACGTTTCGGACGACTTAAAAGTGGGCAATGTAAGGAAACCGCTCAAAAACTACACAGGAAACTCCGCTGCAGACATATGTATTTCTCCAGCTCTGACATCTCCAGATGGGTGCAGATACTGTAGTAATTACCTCAAACAAGCAAACAATTAAACAGTTGCCATTTTAACTGAAAACAATGCAACTAGTATTACGGCAAAAGCGGGTACCCTCAATTAAGGCAAGTACATAATTGTCCTCATTCAGGAAGTTACAAAAGAATACGTAAACAAAACACAATGTTATCAAATTACAGGTTATTTGTGCTTATAAACCTGTTTTTTTTCCCCCTGGGGGACTGTTACAGTTACCCGTTAAGCATTCCGGTGTCTACAAGGGTTATAAAACTATCCGGGTGACAATACAGAGGGTAAGTTGTTGCTTGAGCACTTTTCCAGTGATGTTGGGCAACGAATTTTTTTTTGAAAAACTTTAATCGGCAGTGGGCAATTCTTCATGATCGTCCACATCCAGGTGAGTTGCCCTTTGTCTTACCTGGGGTACGTTTCCCAAAAGCCCTTTCAGTTGCATGATTCCAGCTATGTAAGTTTCCAACATAGCAATTATGCTCTTGCGAAATGCACACCTAGTTTGCAGTTGCCCAGCATCATTGCTCGAAAAGTTGCCCTGTGTATCAACGCCTTCAGAATTTGGTGTTATTGCAGTGTGCAATAATGCAGTGGTCATGAAGTACAAAACACAGCACAGAAAAGGCAAAAATATTAAGGAAATCTTATGGCAAATCTAAATTCCATTACATATTTAAAATTATCTACATCAAAAGTGTTGGGGTAGCTTGCAAACCCTACATACTATATTTCAAGGTAATAAAACTGTTACATGCATGTAAGCGCGTGTGCATACTTGTCTTGAATTGAAAATGTCACACCGGCCACAGGCTATGGACACAAGACAAGGACCAACCCAGAAAGGGGCACCAACACACTGGAGGGCACACTCACATGTCAACATGTTTCTGGACTGTGGGGGGGGGGGGGGGGGAGAACCAGAGTACAGAAAGGAATCCCCATGACAACATAGGGAGAACATGTAAACCCCACACCCATGGAACCCAGGTAGAGACTTGAAACATGGTTCCAGAGATGTGAGGCAATAGTGTTAGTCACTGGCCAAGCAATGCCGGCCAGCATTTCCACACTGTTCATAAGATTAAATGAGAAAAAAATGTTCCATTTTAACAGTAAGGGCAACTGGTCGATTGCAATTAATCTCCCGAGGGTAATCCCTGCTGGTTAGCGAAATGGGGGTCATCAGTCTGTGATACTGGGGTCATGGGATGAAAAGTTTGGGATCCCATATTATAGAGGAGAGTCCTGTCATCACTATGAGTTTTATAGCATACCCAATTACACTGCACCTGTCTGCTGAATGAAATTAATAAAGTTAATGAACAACCAAACAGCATTCGATAGCTATAATATCCATCGGGTCATAATATGTGTGCACCACCTGACTCCAGGGGTTAATTAACAGCACTGAATTACAAATGAAGATAAAAATATATACAAGTCTTGAAAAGGCCCCATATCAGTGATCCAACCCTTAAAGCATACCAAAATGCACAGGAGGGGCACTGTGGGGGCCATGTGAGGGTTAGCAAGCTGACTAAGCTATCTGCAGGACAGCCTTCGTGGCCTTTTGACCAGGCAGGAGAGAGTTCAGAGCCTGCAGTCTGGGCTGGCAATATAATCGACGACGACGATGATTGTGATAAAGATGGCCGCAGCAGGAGGGCGGGGAGACCATGTGGCAGGTGTGGAAGCGCACTGTGCCACTCCCAGCATGAAAGGATTGGTAATGAAATGACCCCCCCCCCCCCACTGCACCCCTTCATGAGCAGGAGACGAAATTCACTCATCATCAGACGTAGTTTGCAGTTTGCACAAGCTGTTCACGTAATACGTTTTTGACATATACGGGCGGACAGCTGCCCATTAGTGAAAGCCACCCAGGAGGAAGCGGGGGTGGAGTGGGGGGGCACTTCAGCCCCCACTGGTCGTTAATTTCACCT
The DNA here is from genome assembly GCF_023856365.1 of Brienomyrus brachyistius. Taxonomy (NCBI): domain Eukaryota; kingdom Metazoa; phylum Chordata; class Actinopteri; order Osteoglossiformes; family Mormyridae; genus Brienomyrus; species Brienomyrus brachyistius. Next base: position 1,491,742 of record NW_026042322.1, read on the forward strand.
CAGGCATCAAAAGGGGTGCTCTGTCCACTCCCCGCAGTCCTGTGCTCCCCCCAGCTGCCAGATTTGGTCCTCAGAGTAGAGACAACTGGGACACGTGGTAAGGGGGGTAGGGGCAGCAGTCTGGGTGGCAGACACCACGTGTCACAGCGCGACTTCTTCTCTGTGGTGGGAAGCCCAGTCAGCGCAGATCATTTTGGCAGAAACCGATCTGGCGGTTCTGGTATCAGCTCAGAGTAAACGGATTGCCCTTTCGCCTGGACCAGAACCATAACCCTCTCTGACTGTACCCTTGTCTGGCACAGAGCACGACGGGCGAACCTCCCCAGGCCTGGAGCAGACGACATTGTGCCCTTGCGGTGTTTATGCGATTAATCTCGTGCCAGCAAGACTGTGCCAGTAACTAATGATCACATTCACGGTGATCCCCTCCAAAACTCCTTATAAAAGGGCAGAAGCGAGAAGGACGACTGCTTGGCAAAAAGTATTTTATCCAAGCATTGGTGTTAATCCCGCTACAGAATAGCCTTTGCCAATAGCAGAATGTCTGTATATCACATTAAATTGTTTTAAATACCCATAAAATTCCACACAATACTTTTATTATTGCTGGGCAGAATGCTTTATTACGCACATATTTATTCAGTCATGCCCCCTGTTCTCAAGCAAAATGATTTACACCTTTAGTTGGAATTAGCGCCCTGATGTGTTGCGGAAGCGTGTCCAGCGTTTTTCAACCTTTCAGAACCGCTGCTGTCTGGAGCCGGTCCAGGCGCCCCGCCGGTCCAGGCGCCCTGCGGTTCAGGCGCCTCCAGGATGACTTGCGCAGTTGCTGGTCTAAGTAAGTATCTTTAACCGCTACAGGCTAACCTAAATTACCAGTGACACTTTAACGGCTTGAGGGGAGGTTTGCTGGGATGCTAAGAATGATATTATGTAGACAACATGTAAATAAAAGCAAAGTGAGCATTTCCATACCCGGGTGCTTGAGAAAGGTCATGTCTGGCCGTACCTAGACACAGTCACGTTGGGATCCTCGCAACGTCTTCTTTTTCTATATTGCTGCAAATATGGTATGGTTTTCAGCTGAAATAGGCCTTGCGCAAATATTCAGCGTATTCCACTTGGTTCGAAAGTTCGACCAGATTCTCTTGGTAACTGAGACTGAAGAGACTGCACTACCTAAGAAAGGCAAAGGTTGGTGGCCATGTTGGTACCCTTTGTCAAGAAATTGACAACGAGACGATCTTGGGGACGTCCCCTAGAGATAGCAAAGGGGAGAATCCCTGGTGTCATTTCGATACCCCTCTTTGATCCATTCAGCCTCTTCATCCTCGACCCCCCAGTGCCCACCCATAAAAACATGAAAGCATATTTCATTGTTATATATTTGGATAGCAGTCGGGGTAAATAACAGGAGGAATCGGCTAATGACCCGCAGAATGATGCAACGTAAGGCAACAGGGCTCTGCATGCGAGCTGGATATATCCTCACTGAGTGACAAGAATGACTATGGCTTTTCTAACATTTCCTCATTAATCTTTCCATTTTTACTTCCCCTGCATCCTTTGGCGGGTCGTGGAGGTCAATTACGGCCATGTGCCGAGACAGCAACTGCAGGAACTTCTACCAAGCTATGCCATTAGTTACGAAGCACTTACGCGAGTCTAACGGTCTGTCATGAACGACTTTGGCCAAACAATGCAAACAGGTGCCTACTAAATCGGAGAATTTACAGGAGAACTTTTCCCAGTGTGATTTGGGGGAGTTGCTTTTAAAATGCCGGGAGGCTGGAGAGCTTAATTTAGGTTCTTCCTAGCATTTCCCAGATTCCATAACTGGCATTACGGATGACAGCGGTATTAATAGTGACATGCCCCCCCTCCTGCACAGCACACATACTGTAAATGTCCCACAGGCCACCTTCTGAATAGGGGGGTCACCCTAACATACCACACGTCACGGGAGGAAGATGAGCCCGACTGGCTCCGGAGCGAGACGCCTTTGCACCTTACGTGAAATTCTGGTGCTAACCTGAAGCAGGCATGGCAGGTAACACAGTCTTTAAAGGGTGAGGGACACATGGTCTTTGCAGTCAGATATGGAGAGGAATCAAAAATCAGGATGCAGATACCAGACGATCCACTGGAGGTGAAGTACTTTCCCATCTGTGAAGGATAAGAATAATCTCCAAACTCCACCCATGAGCCAAAGCCCTTGAATCAGATAAATCCTCACATTGCCGCAGGAAGTGGGGGGCCGTAAATCCGCTATATGCTGTCGACATGGGTGACGGATCGAAACCCAAGCAAGGCCAAATGTACACGGAGGTGACTTGCTTCTTGAAGGCGGAACACAATCTTGAAGTGTGTTGTAAACCCAAGCTGGATATGTCTAACGGTGAAATATTGGTATGCTATCAAAAAATCATCACACGGATAGTTCCACTAAAACTAATTAGCTTTCATTTTTCTAAAATACGGATAATTTACTTTAAAGTGAATAACCCCAGGTTATCGGCCAATCTGACGTGGGCTAGGATTCCCGCTGGACACGGTCTCTTTGAAACCGGATCCGAGGGCCATCCATCCACACCTGTCTTTGAAGGCCCCCACTTTCCCCGGGTCCCTCGGAGTCTGCGAGGAAGAACATTCCTTTCTGCTGCAGCGACCGCATGGCGCTCCTTGTCATCTGCTGTCGGATGCCTGTTTGACTGACGAATGACATCATTGATTACAGGCCCAAGGGTCGGGGGGGGGGGACCATCATTCCCACCCACGGGCAGGTTAATGGGCATCCACACTAAAACGACCATAAGAATTACTTTTCCGTCGTCTTGTTGATCTTTTGACATGTAACTGCTAAATAAGCCTTTTTTATTTAGCACCAGGAACGCCTGTGCCTTTATACTTGAGCAAAGTGTTATTAATTTTAAGAAAAATCCCTTCAAATATAGTGTGACAGTATGTACTTTGCTAGTCCAGTCACTCAGTTGTCTGAAAATAAATTAAGTAATGTTGACTACATTATATCTGATATGAGTTATGGACCCATCATGGAGCCAGTAAGTGAATGCTGAACCAGTTGCTGGCACATGGAATTTGCGATCTTATTAAAGAGCATTGATTAATGTGGGAGCCTCCCTTCTGCCTCAAAGCCTTATCTCTGTGTCCCTCTCTCTGCACTCCCACAGCCCGGAGGTGAACCTTTGATGACTAGCTGGCCCAGCGACGCCTTAATCTCCTTTGGCCCCGGTCGTGGATCCGTGAGCTTAACGGACACGGGCTTGTAGGAGCAAGAATTTACTAGGTCAGTCTCACAACAGGGGTTTTGTAAACCCAAAGGGGTGAACAGCCAACAGAGTGAGATGCCTGATCCGCCCATCAGCCGTCTTCCAGCTGAGGACCTTTCCAAATTTTTAGCAGATTGCACATTATTGGATAATGGCTGACTATATGCACTTACGCGACCGCATCTCGAACGCGACATGACACGGTCATGTCATACACGGTCGGACAGCAACTGCCTTCGGGGACAAAGCGGGACTCTTGCATTCCCGGGCCGAAGAAGCCGGAGCTCGATGCCAACTTCCTGCGAACGTGAGGCGGGAACAATGGCAGCCCCTGTTTCCCCGCTTAGACGAGCCGCAAGGTGGCCCCCTGGAACACACACTAACCTCTTGCGCATGCTTGCATGACGGAGGCCAGACCCTCGTTTTCTTGTTTTCCCAGCAAAGCTACATGGTGATTGACACTGGGCCAACTCTGGCTTCAACATTAAAGTGGAATAAAGCCCCCCCCCTGCATGCCGGATATGAAGTGCAGCCCAATCCCTGCTGACCCTCTGCATAATTACTGACCGCTCAGCAAAACAAAACAGATAAAATACCAGCTAGTGGAGAGGCTGGGCCTCATACCAGCTATGGACAGGATGGTATGAAAAGGTGATGTTCATCTGCTCGTGGTGTTCAGTGTGGGGTGACCACTCGTCCAGATTTCGTTCAGACAGTCCGCTTTTCCAGCCCACTATCTAGGCTGCCATGTTACTCTCTCCAGCCTCTATTGCAAAGCAATGCACACACACACATACTACCAAAGGTTTGTGGGAGTTTTACTTACACAAAAATGTCTTGAGGGCAGAACAAAAAATGGTTGGTTCAGAGAGATAACCAATTAGATTGTAGAGGAGGAGGGTCCAAGCAACTAGAGGAGGCAGGACCAAGATATCTGCTTCCTGTGGTTGCTTGGACCAACCTCCTCTAAAATCTGATTTGTCTGAACCAATCATTTTTCATTCTGCCCTCAGGACATTGTTTTGTGCAAGTAAAACTCCCATGAGTGTACAGAAGCTGTGGTTGCAATATTTTTTTTATATCATTGTCTCGAGATAAAAAATTATTGTGATAGATACACCACCTCCCCCAACAGCTTTTTCATGGTTGACCTCCTCGATGACCCACACTCTTTCTTTTTGGACACAAGTTGTCACCCTCACTCAGAATGGCATCACAGTCCATAGAGGGTAAAATCCGGAAGGACCTCTGGGTCTGATATGCACCAATGATTGGTTCCTCTTGGTTCTCCTAACGGGGGGGTGAAACAGACACTTGTGCTAACAACCACATGTGTCACATCAGCTGAGGATAGGGGGACAGGGCGGCCCTCCCTGCTGTGAGTTCACCCCTAAAATTAACTCACTCAATTCAGCACCACCACCACCACCACCACCCCCCTGGGGGGGGGGGGGGGCACAGGGGCTGTCCACGCATTAAATTGTCCCCAAACATTCCCTGCAAGTGCCATCTACCCCATACCTCTGTACACAGTCATTGTTGTGATAAAGCAGCATCCCTGGGACGCCAGACACCAGCTGGAGTTGGGAGTCTGCCCCCCCCCTCCCGCCCCCCCCACCCAAGTGAGAGAAGGAAAGTGAGTCTCTGAAATAGTTTGTCCCTAGTAAGGGGGTGTCCAGCTTTTTTTCATTCATGTGCCAGAAATGAAAGTCTTTGTGTGCGGCTGATATTTTATGCTCATTCACTGTATTAAATGCTCAGCGTTGTAGAAAAACCTTGTGCCGCAAATGAGGCTCACAGTTCCTGTCCACGTTTGTGAAGCAGAACTCGCTTTCCCTTTATTAATGATAATGATTTCTTCTTTCATTTCTTTCCATTGCTGTTTTCTTCCATGGTGTCGTTTAAAGTCTAACTAGCTGTTAATTTGGGTCACAGATGACTCCCCTTTGGTCATTATCTGCTGGAAAAGGGAGGGATGTCCATGAATTTTACTGGATTGACACAGGGTTGCTGAGCTTGTATGAGCTATAAGACCCACATGGGTCCATATGAACTGTCAGTGAAATCAGTGTCTATAGGCAATGTGATGCATTAATTTCCTCGAAAACCAGGTTTTAGACATTAAAAAGTATTTGGCTTCCTGTATTGTCATTGTTAATTCAAATGCCCAGTGAGTTTCCTCTCAGCCAAAGCAATGCAGAAGATCCAATATTAACCATTCATCAGACTATCTATCAGATGTCTGCTTCCCGTTCAGCGCTTATTGTTAAGTGATAAGAATCTTATCGCTAACTGCTAGCGCAAAGCTCTTCCTGTCAGATGACATGGAGCCCTGGGAAGTGTGAAACGGCCTCCATTGGCCAGTCGCCTTGCGATGGTGCACCTCTGTTGCTTTATAAATGCTGCCAAAACGGGCGCTAAGTTCCCCGACTTCTCTCTTAGCATTGTCACCACGCACCTTCCAGGGTGGGGCAGGCATCCACTCTCCGCTCGTGCCAGCAGCATGTGCAGCAATGGCCAGAACAGGGGCGGGGCCACAAGAGCACTGGGCCCAGCTAAAAGCTGATTGGTCCTTGTCACTCACCGATTCAAACCATATCATTGGCTATTGATCAGGTTGGCCCCTTTGCATGAATTTTGCCCCCTCTCATGACCCTACTGTAAAAACATCCTATAATCATCCTTGGGCATGAGGTGTTAATAACTGATACGCATTAGTAGTGTAATACATTAAAAAGAAACTGTTTTCTCAGGTAGGCCTGCCATGGTAGCACAGGGAGCGGCACATGTTGCATGGAAGTTCTGCTGAATCAGAGGCTGATCTTTCTCTAGGACGCCGATCTCTCACCACCCTATTTCCCATACTCGCCCCTGACCAGCAGCCCCCACCCAGCCTGCCCCAACACGCCCTCAGCAAAAGCCACTCAGTCAACAGACATCTTTTTTTCTTCTCCTTTGTTGTGTCAAGTGCCCCCAGGGTGTCAGCCTTTTAAAACCCCCATCAGCAAGCTCAACACACACACACGCACACACACACACACACACACACACATTACTTCCAGACTTGCGTGAGCTTTGGCCAGACTGTGTAAGACTCTGACCAGATGTATCTCTTCATGAACAACATCACACCTGGTGCAGATGGATTTAACAGGATCACTAATGGGACAGCAAGCACTGGTTTTGCTCAGTAAATTGGAGCCCTTGTACTGCTGCTCAACCCTTCCACTGGTACGAGATCCAAATTGAATAATATAAAGGAGTAGGCAAAAAAAATTTAATTTCTTGGAACACAGACTCTTTGTGATTATTACAAAGCTGAGATTTTTTTTGTGGGGGCAGGATTCATGTCACACTTACCTTTCATTTAGAGAAGCATAGTGTTTTTATGCAAGCTGATCAAATCATCCATCCATTTTCCAAACCGCTTATCCTATTGGGTCGCGGGGGGTCCGGAGCCTATCCCGGAATCAATTGGCACGAGGCAGGGAACAACCCAGGATGGGGGGCCAGCCCATCGCAGGGCACACTCACACACCATTCACTCACACATGCACACCTATGGGCAATTCAGCAACTCCAATTAGCCTCAGCATGTTTTTTTTTGGACTGTGGGGGGAAACCGGAGTACCCGGAGGAAACCCCACGACGACACGGGGAGAACATGCAAACTCTGCACACATGTGACCCAGGCGGCGACTCGAACATGCAAACTCCGCACACATGTGACCCAGGCGGAGACTCGAACCCGGGTCCCAGAGGTGTGAGGCGACAGTGCTAACCACTGCACCACCATGCCGCCCCCCGCTGATCAAATCAGTAGTCATCAATTAGAACGCTGAATTTGTCTCTATATACGTGCATAAATATTGAGTTGGGAAGCAGCATTTAGCCATTTACAGAAATATCCAGTTTAATAATTCATTTTAATTATTTTGACCTGGATTTCAAAGAACATCCTAATACTCAACAATTACATTTTTAGACTGTGAGTGAACTTTCTCTCAGGACAGGGCCGAGCGTGATTGACGCGTGTTAATTACAAAGTTGCACTTCTGGATGAAGATTAGCGGGAGCAGTTTTACTTTTGTATGCCCCACAGCATAATTTTACAAAAAGGACATGATACCCATTGTGAAAAACAGACCATTTCGATATGCCAATTGCTCTCAGTACAGAAAAACCAGCCCAAAATTACAGTAATGTATTTCAAAATCTCATAATACATATACGACTATAGTTAAAATAGCATAGCACCCATCTGTCATATTTTGTTACTTTACTTCGCGTTTGCTATATATATATATCCCTGATTCTGCAAAACTGCAATGCATAGTGGTATTCTTAACATCCCCGTCTATCTGGAGCGATTTACACAAATCATCATTTTCATAGAACTCACACTTGCTTTCATTTGGTAATAAAAATGGCTGCCGTTTGTATATCTTAAAAAGTGTTGCGCAGTTGAATGCTGGAAATAGCTGGGATGGTAGCAAATGCTTGAGCTCAAGGAAACAAACCACAAGACTGAATAAAACTGCCATGGAAAATATTAGAATAAATGCAAACACTGCTTTTGTTCAGCACGATTCCCCCCCCCCCCCCCCCCCCAAAAAAAAAAGCCAACAATTGTAAATGTTTCCTGCGATGCTGGTTTCAAGAATTGCCACACTGGACGTATAACCTGAAATCTAAGATGAAAGTGTCATGTGGCATCTGACCAAAACTGAATTTGCTGGAATATAAATATACACGACCGCTGAAATCCAAAGCCGTGCCGGTATAACAGCTCCGGAGAAACGATACAGACCAAAAAGACGGTGCTACACCAGAGAGGTATGTCGTATACCTAGTGGAGGGTCACCACTGACATGAAACTTTGCTAGCAAGCGACGGTAAAACACTCGGAAATAATATGCTGAGACACACCCTTCTCAATGCTGAACAGAATCAAATCGCCTTTCAAGTTACACTGCAAGTTGCCACCAACTGTGTGACTTCTGGAGAAGGTCACATGGCCTCTTCTATTCCTATCGCTCTGGGTAAGATTTCCGTTAGAACGGGAAAGTGGAGAGCAGTGCCAAACCGGGCACGTTTCGTTTCCTGGTGTCACTGCCAGCGCCATGAATAGTTTCGACACAGTCAGAGACTGTGCATTAAAGAAGTGGTTTCAGAATTACTCCTCTCTCAAGAAGAAAACTAGAAATGCAGCAAGCCCTTCACTAGTTTCCCGCAAACACTTTTTATGATCAGAAGCTGTCTATCTTTGAGGCGTAACTCGTGTTGCTGGAGATGCCAAGACGTTTGGTGTTATTTTTGGAGTTTTTTTTTTTTCTTAAGCACAACGGAAAACAGCTTAATGTGACACTAAAGCAGGCCTTACCACTGTCTTCTACTGTGAAGTAGAAAATGTCGCTTGTGGCATTGTCCCCATCCAGCAGGACGTAGCAGATCTTCATGTCATCGATGTCAGCTGATGGAAACAGACAAAAAATAATCTTACAAAAACGCTTCATTTTGACATTTTCTAGCTGCGGTTTGACAGTTGCAAGCTTAAAGAACAAAATAATTTCGGCATAATTAACTGTAATTTGTTTTACGCTAATCTGCATGTTGTTTTGCCCACCAAAAAGTGTCTGGAAAAACTATTTCGATATCCCCATGTGGTTTAAGTGCTGGGGCAGCATGGTGGTGCAGTGGTTAGCACTGTTGCCGCACACCTTTAGGACCCGGGTTCGAGTCTCCACCTGGGTCACATGTGTGTGGAGTTTGCATGTTCTCCCCATGTCGTTGTGGGGTTTCCTCCGGTTTCCCCCCAGATGTCCAAAACCATGCTGAGGCTAATTGGAGTTGCTAAATTGCCTGTAGGTGTGTATGTGTGAGTGAATGGTGTGTGAGTGTGCCCTGCGATGGACTGGCCCCCCATCCTGGGTTATTCTCTGCCTCGTGCCCATTGCTTCCAGGATAATCTCCGGACCCCCCGCAACCCAGTAGGATAAGCGGGTTGGAAAATGGATGGATGGATGGATGGGTTTAAGTGCTAACAGAGCACATTTATTTTACTTCCGTTTTACAGAAAACCCCAGTTTATGAATTTATCGATCTGCTGTTTTCCTGTTATGCTTTCCTTTTTGTTATCCCTCACTATACGTGTGATGGAGCACTACCTTGCGTGAAGGTCCTGATGCTGTCATTCCCCAGTGCGGTGTTGATGATGAAGCCATGGTGAGGAACCTCTACGACGGAGTACTTGAGGACTTTGTGAGGGCTGTCTCTGTCTTCTGATTTCAGCACCTTGCTGGTGATAAGGAAGCCCAGGTGACCAGTGTGCAGGACCCTAAGAGTGGGGGCTGCCTTGTTGACCACGATCTGTGGAACGCCATTGTCGACCGTGTTGATCTGAATGGTCATCATCTGGGGTTTGCGGGTCTCGAAGACCGTATCGGGGAAGATGAAGAACTCGGTGTGAGTGCCATCCGTCACTGTGAAGGAGAAGCTGTCCTCTTGGGTCTCCGTGCCGTCGTGCCTGTAGGTGATGAGGTTCTCATTCAGGTCCTGCTTGGTGAAGCTGGTGACTGGGCGTGTGCCATTGTATAGCAGCTGCCCGTGCACGGGGACCTGGGTGATGATAAAGCGTAGCAAATGGTCGGGAGTGTCCCGATCCTCCACTGTCAACTCAAAGGGCGTGATCAGCTTCGCCTCACTCTCGCCCACTACCAGTTTGTGGACAGTCAGCACTGGTTTCTTGTTATCCACATCGGTAATGGACACCCGAAAGGTGCGGAAGACAGAGTTGTAGCCGTCTGTCACCTCGAACTCAAAGCTGTCCATCTTCACCTCATCCTCGGAGGTATGGATGTAGTAGATTTTGTTGCCAGCCAGCTGCAACTGGGTAAAAGTGGAAATGGGGACACCGGGATGGTCTGTGCACTCCAGGTGCCCACGGCTTGGTGCACGTGTTATGCTAAAGCTAAGATGTTCATCGGGGCTGTTGATGTCTGTTGTGCTGAGCAAGTCTGTCGTCAAGGTGACTTTGCCCCCTTCCTTTAATGTCACCCCCTTTGTTGATGACATCTGGGAAGACCATGTCGATGCCTCCGATGTTAATGTAGAAGTACCGGTCAATCAGAGGATTGATGCCATCAGTGACGTCAAACTTTAAGAGGTCACGAACACCTTCTTGACCTGTGTGGACATATTGAATCAGCTCATTGTCGATTTCATTTTGAGTGAAGTTCATCCCGATGGTTACATTTCCAACCACGTCTCCAAATTTGGTAATACGCTGTAAGTAACCTTGACCTGGTCCATAACGCACAATGTAAGTGAGGTCTTTGTCTTCAGAATCAAGATCTGTTGCCTTCAGGATCCTGTTACTGATTGTTTTTGTTTCACTAATTTCCACCTCTAGTCCGTCATTGATGGTCATCCTTGGCGTCTCGTCATCCACAGGAATTACCATGATGAGAACTTTTTTCTCAACTTTATGCTTCCCATCAGTAAGCCTTATCTCAAAGCTGTCCTCTTTCGTTTCAGAGTCGTCGTGCTCATATACAATGTCGGATGCTTCTTTAATCTGTTCCAGGGAGAATCTGATAACTGGCACTGTGCCCGTCGTCAGCTGTTGGACTATTTTTCCACGTTTCGGTTTTGTTATAATTTCAAACTCCAGGTCATCCTCAGGAACATCTACATCTGCTGCATTCAGGATTGGCGTGTCAATCACAAGGCTCATGCCCTCCATGACGACAAACTCCCGGATGAAAATTTCAGGCTTTTCGTCATTAGCTGGAATGATTACAATGGGGAAGAAGTGTCGTTTCGAGAAGTTGATTCCATCTGAGCAATGGAAGGTGAATCTGTCCTCCACAGGCTCAGTGCCTTTGTGTATGCTCTGCACATAGTAAATGTGATTGAGACTGACGTCTTTGATGCTAAAAGCAGTGATGGCAGTGCCTGCTCTTGACTTTTCAGATCCTGGGGCAGGAGATATGTTCTCCACATAGCCAGAAGCTGGCTGTACAATTATAGTGCACGATATGTCATCATTGTCAGTATCTACATCTTCTGCTTGAATGTTCTCCAAGGTGATGACATTCTTCTCCCCCTCTATGACAGTGAATTGCTGCCCGACATTGACCACAGGAGATTGACTGTTCACTGGGAGAATGGTCACATACACACGGACGCCTTGTACTTTGTTGCCGCCGACGACCCATTCGTCAGACATATCAGAGATGGTGAGGTTAAAGGCATCATGCTCTTTGACCGGTCCAATTTCACCACTTGTGTGGGCATACACGACATCACCATTGATAATGTTCTGCTGCGTGAACCTCTCAGCAGGAACACCATTCACCATGATCTCCCCCAGCTTCGGGGGCTCCTCCACAATGAACGTCAGTCTAAGGTCATCGGTGTCCTCATCCTTACCCTGTATTATGTTGCTGGTGATCTCCGTGGCACCATTTTCCAGCACATCAATGGAGGCACCAAGCAAGCCGGCTGGGAGCAGAATGGTTGGCATCTCATCATCAACAGGTTTGACACTGATTTTGATGACGATTGGCACTTCATGGAAGCCATCGCTAACATCTACTTTTATGGTGTCGCTAAGTGATTCCTCTCCACTGTGTACGTAGGCTAGCCGGCCACTCTCTATGTCTTCCAAAACAAATGTCTCCCCAGCAGCCATATCAATTCCTAAGTACTGCAGCTGTCCGAAGCGGGGAATCTGGGTCACAGTGAAAATGATTTTATCATCATCTGTGTCTTTGTCAGTTGCGTCTAGTTCGGCCTTAGATATGACGAAGGTGCTTCTTTCCAGCACAGTGAAACCAGTGTTGCTGATAGTAGGTGGCTTGTTGTCAACAGGTTGCAAGAAGATAGTGAAGAGGCCATCGACAGAGTTACCAGCAGTATCTTCCACAATAAAATTGAACTGAACAACTTTTGGAGTGATGCCCAACTCCTGGTCCGGTGGCTTGTATGCCACTTTGTGATGATTGATCTGAGCTTGTGTGAACTCCGAGATCACCATCTCAGGACTCTCAGTCAGGACAAGCTCACCGAGTGGGACCAGGTTGTTTTCGTCAGTGTCTGTGGGAGGCCTGGTAATGTGGTACTTAAGATCACGGTCATCTGAGTCCAGATCAGTGTAGCGCAAAAACTTCTTCGTAAAGTGGGTCAGTTTGTACTCCTTCACAGTCATATACAGTGTAGTGCCAGGGTAAAGCTCGGGGGGAAGGTCATCAACGGGATGAATTTTAATCGTGAACGTATGCTCCCCAGATTGGTTTGGAGGATCATTGTCATCCTGGACCCGGAATACAAACCGATCCATAACTGTGGTGGTACTGTGAGGTCCAGTGTGGCGGTAGAAGAGTTTGCCGTCGAGGATGTCCTGCTGGAGCCACTCTGTCACCACCTGCTCAAACATCTCATCCGTCGAGCTGAACTTCCAAGCAGCCCGGTCTTCCGGTGGCTCTGTTTGCCTGAGTAGCAATTCCCCCAGTGTAGAATATGGGGGCTCCAGAATGAACTTAATGGTGGAGTCCTCAGAATCGATGTCTGTCGCGCTCAGAATGAATGGGGAGATCTGCATGATCTCATTCTTGAAAAGTACCAGTCCCGTGTTGGCGTTGATGATTGGGGGTTCATCGTCAGTCGGCACGATAGTAATGGGGAATAGAAACTCAACCTCATGTCTGCCATCGGTCATTCTAAAGATGATGTTGTCACTGTAAGTGTCACTGCCATCATGCTGATACACCACTATACCTGCGTCCAGATCAACAGGCGTAAAAAACTTTTGGCGGGACCCCAGCACTGTCAGCTCGCCATGCTTCAGGCCATCGATGACAGTGATTCTCACATCGTCAAGGTTATCCTCGTCGCTGATTTCCAAATTATAAGCACTGGTCAGTGGTCTCGACTGCCCCTCAAATAACAACTGGCCTGTATTCTTAGTCGCGACAGGTGCTAAAGTGTTCATGGGCTTCACTACAATCATGAAGGCGAATGTGTCAGAGATGGAACCTTCGGTGTCTACGATTTCGAATTCAATCTGGAAAATTCTCTCCTCGTCCGAATCTTCGGATGGGGGCTTATATGCGATTTTTAAATCTTTGACATCTCTTTGATAGAATGAAGTAATGGGCAGATTTTGATCATCAGTACTGATTATGTAGCCTTGCTGGTAGCCCAGCGGTGAGGTGACATTGAAAATCAAGTCATCTACATCGGATTCGACATCCTCGGCAGCTAACATATCGCTGGTAATAGCTGTCATCACAAACTGGTCAATCTCCATCATCATCATAGCCACAAAGCTTGGTTTGGGGGGCGTGTTTTCAGCCCCCTCCTTAATTCGAACCATGATCTGAAAATGCTCCTGCTGTAACGTGTTACCCTCCTTGTCCACCAGCTCCACCATCATCGGGATGTAGTCTCTGTTGGGCGAGTTGGTGGTGGAGGTGTGCTGGTAGCGAACGCCAAACTTAAGAAAAGCATCGCAGTCGACCATCTGCCCATTTGCGGTGTAATTCAGAAGCTTGCCATACCTCGGGAGTCCGCCAGCGCCAACCAGGGTGCTGACCTTGCAGGATGACACGCTGCTGTCGTAGGCGAACTCCAGGCCCTTTTGGTCGATGGGGTTGCTGTTTCCGTTGAGCTTCTCCACGGTCAGTGGCATGTTGCGCGTCAGGATCTCCAGCTGCTGGAACACCACCTCCACCTCCAGCATGAAGGGAATGATCACCGTGTCTGTGGGAGAGTCATATCTCAGCTGCAGCTTCACCCGATCCCGGTTGGGGCTCCGTGATCCAAAGTGGGTGTACTTCACCTCCTCTGCGCCAAAAGCACAGGGAAACTTTTTGGGGGTCAGGGCACCTGGCCTCTGGGCGAGTGGGTCATTGTCCAACACTGTGATGTGGCAGCGATCCCCAGGCAGCACCTCCGTTATGAGATCCTTAAGAGGGTCCAAAAAAACAGCCCGCCCAAAAGGTACTCGGATCCCATTATTGGCCAGCAAGATGGTGTCGGCGTTAGGTCCAGGTCGCTGTTGGAAAAGGAAAGCAGAATCGAAACTTTGAGCAGCTACGTGACTGAGACAGCTGCTAAGGACAGAAATCACGAAGATCCACTCCGTCGCTTTACAAAATCCCATCCTGTGCAGACAACCAGCCATGCCTGCAGCTAGCTGCCCTGCAGCTGCCGTCAGTCAGACTCCCCCAGACGGATAAACAAACAGTGTGCTTAAGACCTAGTTTCAAGTGGGCTTCTCCCACACAGCCCACACACTCCAAGCAAGTGCCTCTACACCGGTGGGGACCTGCAGGTAATACTCAAAAGTCACAGCCCCGGACTCCTCCCCCCAAAGGCTCTGACAGGATGGCTCCTGTCCCCCAGCTAATTAAGGAAAGACCATTGGACAGCCCCCCTCTCCTCTTGCGCATTCCATCCCCCCACCCCAGCCCCCCGACTAAAGCCGGCATAAAATACCTTCCCTTAAAATTTTGCTCTAAAACTTTGCTTTATCTCATCAGCATTTGTAATGACTATTTCGCATAGTGCAGCATCTCTCCTAAAATACACACTAATGATACCTCCCAAACATGACCATTTTAGATAACTGTTGCTGTGGATCGTATTACAGCAGCCCAAGTTACTGGTCATTCCATGCAGGGTGAAAATTGTCGACTTTTGAAAATCTTCAAACTTCAGCAATAAAGATGATATAAAATAACATAAATAAGATGTAATTAACAGTGATTAACAATGCCAGCTTCTTAACTTACGGCTGTGCCATTATTTAAACCATTTCCCATGATACAAAAAAATATACTGTTGAAAATAGCATGTATTTTAAAACTGCATGAGAGATTACTATTAATGCAAATTATGAAGTCTAGCGTTCAGTTTTAATAAAATGGGTAAATTAAATGCAATTAATTGTGAATTAAATATAAAAAAAACATTTCTGTTTAACGAAACCTCTCATGCAGTGAGTAAACGAACACTGGCGCCCTCCTTTGGCAAAGTCGGGTATTTTTAGAAGATGTGCACGCTGCGGTTTTCTGTCATCTGCCACAACATATTTGCTGTTTTTAAATAACCTTCAACTATAAGCCCCCGCGAGGACGGACATTGCATTTAAACATTCACTTCATTCGTACCTGGTGGATTCTAAAAGTGTACATGGCTTAAATGCATTAAATTGAAGCTGCCATTTATTTTTATATCTTAACCTTTCATGGGTTTGCATGAAATAAGATTAGTGACACTTTCCTGGGGGGTGGCATGGTGGTGCAGTGGTTAGCAGTGTTGTGTCACACCTCTGGGACCCGGGTCTGAGTCTCTGCTCTGATTTCATGTGTGTGGAGTTTGCATGTTCTCTCCTGTGTAATTGCGGAGTTTCCTATGCATTTAGATAGATAGATAGATAGATAGATAGATAGATAGATAGATAGATAGATAGATAGATAGATAGATAGATAGATAGATAGATAGATAGATAGATAGATAAAAATAATTCAAAGCAGCAAACACACTGATTGCAGGACAGAGTAAGTCGGCACACACTGTGTACAGATGCAGATGTAGGATACAGAGTGCATGGCCTGGGTGGAAGAGTGAATTATTTCACAGAAAAAATATTAAGACAGTGTATTGTACACAAAAGTGGAACATTGCACATATTTCTTAGGCTATTGCACTGAAAGAGTTATTTGACTAATTAAGAGGAAAACAGAATGAAAGAGAGGCTGTAATGTGCTGACCTGTCTGATTGCCTCTTTGGAGTGTTAACTGTCCAGGTGATGTCCTTAGTGTCCTTAGCCATCAGTCTAACTGTGGCTGGGAAAAAGCTATTGTAGAAATTTCCGGACCCCACATCCAGAAACATGATGAGGTTAATTGGATTACGACATCCTGCCTCGCCATGGTACCCACAAAGAGCCTCTTTCACAGTGTCCAGTCAGGCCACTTTGTCCCAGCGTCCAGATATGCCTTCGGAATCTGCAATCATGCATCGCCAAGTCTGCTAAAAACACAGCATCTAAAGAACCTATATCATACCGTGCAGAAACAGAAGAACCAGTCCTGGCTTAGCGGGCCGGTTCCAGTCCAATGGCCAGGTCATTAAGCAAAATGGTAGCTACCCGAAAATCAGATGGCTGTGCTTGCGACTTTCCTTCAGCCTTCATTCCTTTCTTTTCTCCTCCGTCCAGCCATCTGTTTTCTGTACCTGCTTGTCCTACAATGGTCATGGGGGTCCAGAGCCTAACATTGTGGTGGAAAGCAGGAAATAACCCAGGACGAGGCACCCACCCGGAGTTGAATTGAATAAAAAAAACTTTTTCTGTTTAACGAAACCTCTCATGCAGTAAACCCAGAGTTTTTTTTAGCCTTCATGAAGTGGAAACAACATTTCGCACATTCTATTTTGAAGATCTCTCTCACTGAGGCGTATGAGTTTAGGTTGTAAATGTGTATATTGGTTGGAAACTTAGTCCTTTACTGAGGTAGTCGCTAAATGAGGAGTGGTTGTATTGTAACTTTGCTCATCAATGTTGCATGTCAAGCTTTATGTAAATCATGGAGGGAAGGCTTGTGGAAGTATTAATATAATCCGAAGTCTACATGTGATGCGAGGGCAAGGCTTCTGATTGGAGGAGGTGACCCAGAGCATACAGAGGTCAGTTCAGGGTCAGGTGGTTCTGGGGTCTGGGGAGTGACTGACAGCATGTGGAATCCTCAGGTTTGATGCAGATCTGTTTACCCAGGGGCCATGGAATTGAGGCCATGATACATATTGTTTTAGGGAGGGCCTGGGGGTGGAGGTGCTGTTGGTGGTCTGGGGAGGGGAGGTTCATTTAATATAATAACCGTTGTCTAGCTTTGGGCGAAGTCTCAGAGTCACTAAGGTCCTTCATATATTTGTTGTTTTACAAGAACCGGAAATACAGGCCCTTAGACTTATTGAGAGGTCAAAGTTCATGACCTCTGAGGGATCGTGCCAAGATGGTGCACAAAATGCCCAACACCTGATATGGGCTGGAGGTGAG
Source organism: Brienomyrus brachyistius (assembly GCF_023856365.1). NCBI lineage: Eukaryota > Metazoa > Chordata > Actinopteri > Osteoglossiformes > Mormyridae > Brienomyrus > Brienomyrus brachyistius. The sequence continues at coordinate 1,509,098 of NW_026042322.1, forward strand.
GAGTTATGCTAACCCAGTAGGGGGAGTGGGTGGGCAGATGCCCCCAGGTTCTTGATGTCGTCTGATATCCAGTGGGTGTCGATGGAGCTCTAGGGATCACCATGTATGGAACTTCTCCCTCCGCCTTGAACATACAAAGTAAGCGATGGACCACGATGGACCACAGCCCTGCAAAACCACAGTTGATGACCTTTCATATAAATTATTCCTAGAAAGGCCAAATATATCTCTTGCGGTTGCTGTCACTAGGCATCGGTTTTAAATACACCCACCATCCACCCGCCGTAGAAAGAAACCCCTCTCAGCAGGACAAGGCGAACTGCTTGGTCCCACGGCGTGACACACGATCCGGGCTTTGGAAGAAGCTAGCTGGGACGGTTCGATCTTGAGAAGCACAGCATCCATGTGATGGCACAAAAGTGACACAGTGATGCCGTGTGAGATGGGCAAGGCACTGACATAGCCATGGTCTGGGCGGCCAATGGTAGATACTGGAATCTAGCAAAAAAAGGTGAATAATTACTGTATGTCTGGAAACTGATGCAATACTCAGTAGCTCAACTTGCTAAAATAGCCCAGAAGGAAGTGGGGGTGGTTAGTGAGATCATTTGCTTAACCGGAATATCTTCAGCAAGTAGCTGACCATAGTCATTTGGGGTATGTAAGCTGTTTGGGGCGTGGAAATCCAGCACACCGCACTGCGATGTAATCCTTCATTTCCTCACATTCAATCTGTCAGTAGCAATGGGCAATATCGGGCAGTGATTGATTTATGAGGCTGAATTAAGTGTCAGCCCTTCAGCTCGCAAACTCTATCCACCGGCAACGAGATGCACAGTTTTGCAACGAGTGCTGTTGACCTTTAGAGGAGACCGGATGGACGCACGCCCAACGATATCTGGAAGGAAGCGCATCCCACACACACCCTTCAGAAAGCAGATGGAAATAACTCACTGTTTACTGGAGATGCTGACGTAGTCCGCACAACACTGGGCGGCGACTAGCAACCCCAGCTGGAAACTCCCAATCATGTGTGAAGTTCAATGGATGCCACGGATACCCCATACATGTCAGGTCGGTCATTTCATTGCATCTCGGAAATAGGCCCTACTATTTTGGCCAATTTTCAAGCAGAGGGAAGTTCAGAGTAACTATAGAAACAAACAAACCAGTCTCTTTATATAGTCACAACCCGCGGGTTAATTACCTTGTTTCTTCCATTTAAGTTCTCTGGAGTTTTTGGACGTATATTTGCTTTATTTTTCAACTACCGAATATTCGAGGAGAATATTAACACAGGTGAGGGTCTTCTGGTTTCCAGAGAAGGCTGGATCACGGTCTCACTTAGTAGAGCAAATTTGACAAAGGCACATAGTTTGGTGTGACCTGCCAGAAGGCAGGTGAGGCAGTGAGACATGTATTCTACGTATAAGTCATTAGCAGCTTCCCAGTGAGGTGTTCTATTGCGCCCCCTTCAGAGGACCTCAGTGAAGTGCTGGTTGAATCTTTGCCAGCGCCTTGAGTCTGACTTCCCAGGGATAAGCTCCCCACCCAGGGATTGAGATGCCAAGGGCGTTAATGACGCATGATTGATAAGATGCCATCTTGGGTGTGTCAAGCACTTCCCTGGGACGATGCAGGGGGATACTGAGCATTAGGTATCAAATATTCATTTTGAGAAATGCTTTTTGCTCCCAAATGGTTGTGGTTTTATGAATTCATAGATTTATATTGACTGGCCTAGTGCATTTGTACCAGATAAGCAACAACGGTATTTTTTTAATGCGACGCCGGCAAGAACACCATGTTCCATGACCTCTTTACCGCTTGCCTGATAAACTCACTTCTTCATAATTTCTATCTATTTTCACCCTATCAGCTCCCTCATGCCCTTGACCACATGGTCCTGAACATCTTATCGTTAGAACTCAAACCGATCTGGTCGACTTGATCAAGTTGACATGAGGACGTGCCCGAACGCGCAGAGCACCCCTCCTCCTACATATGACTTCAAATTAACGGGAAAAAAAAAAAAAGTGAACGACATACTTTCACAGCAGCACTGTCATTGTGACGAGCTGTGGAATGTGCCGGAGTCAGGATCCCCTGACTGGAGGCCCTCAGATTCTCACCACTTGCGTATAAATGCGGTCAGAACTCACATGTTCCGGTACATGGCGACCTGGCTAGTTGAAGGGTGGTTCGTTGTTGCACGTCCCAAACCTCCCCCCCTCCGCCCCCGGGTCCAGACCACGGAATGAAACCTCAGAAGGAATATTTTGCCAGAGGACCTTAGAGGACCTTAAGTAGTCAAACTTGCAGCTGTCCCCAACACCACTCAGACAGAAGCAGACCCTGAAGGATCCTTCACTGATATCACTGTGATCACTGATATCACTCTGATCACTTCCTCAATCTGTCTCCCAAGTAAATCACTTATTTTTAGTGCATTTCTAGGATTTTGTGCTGTTGTGCTACTATATATGAAAACGAGTTCCATTGAGGTGGCTATCTTAGGTCCACCGACCCTAGAACCCTAGGAGGACCTCAGCTCCCTGGATGAACCAGGTAAAAAGCCACTCGGCGAAAAAAAAACTCCAAAAACGCAGAAAACCCACCTTCTGGCCAAAATAACTTGCAGAGAAGTTCCCTCACCTCGGAATAACTTCCCTGCAGGAGGGAACAGTCCCTTTCTGCGCTTTCACACCTAAGCCCAGCATTCAGACCATCCGGCCGTGTGAATATGCGGCCTATATAAATAGGGGACTGCAGGAACCTGATATGTTTGGATCCGGTTCATCTGCGGGGAGGGGTGGAGGGGTGGAATGAAGTCCCACCATTTTTTCCTTGTTGAGCAACGCCCCCCCCCCCCCCCCCCTCAAAGCCCAGTTATGGCTGCCCATGCCCCCCTTTCGCTTTGCCTCAGTAAAATCCTGGTGGATGCATCAAGCCCACATCGTTGACTCTATACTTGTGCCATCACCTGTCACTGAGGAAGCAATAGACCCTTGGATACAGACTTGATTTAGTGCCTGGTGATGTCTTCCTATCGATGCCCCTCATTAAAGCAGCGTATTTAATTGCCTGTGATGAAACGCATATCACCGTTTATTACCTCTCTGGGTTTGTTATTGGCATAAGCAGATTCACTTGCAGTCCCTAAGGAACAAAATCCTGCGTCATTTTTTAGCTATAATAAATCATAACAATAAAATCACTCGATCTCTTGAAAATATGCAGTTTAAATAACTCCTGTACATCCATCCATCCATCCATCCATTTTCCAAACCGCTTATCCTATTGGGTCGCGGGGGGTCCGGAGCCTATCCCGGAATCAATGGGCACGAGGCAGGGAACAACCCAGGATGGGGGGCCAGCCCATCGCAGGGCACACTCACACACCATTCACTCACACATGCACACCTACGGGCAATTCAGCAACTCCAATTAGCCTCAGCATGTGTTTGGACTGTGGGGGGAAACCGGAGTACCCGGAGGAAACCCCACAACGACACGGGGAGAACATGCAAACTCCACACACATGTGACCCAGGCGGAGACTCGAACCCGGGTCCCAGAGGTGTGAGGCGACAGTGCTAACCACTGCACCACCATGCCGCCCCTAAATAACTCCTGTACATATTTTATCTAATGCAAACCAAAGTACCGGAAAATATGCAAAAAATATTCTGTTTCTGCACAGTTCCTCCGGAGTCTGGAGTTCGAATCCTGCCCGTGCACCATGTGTATGTGGGGTTCGAATCCGGTCCCTGCTCCGTGCATATGTGGGGTTCGAATCCCACCCCTCTACTGTGTGTATGTGGGGTCAAGTCCCACCCCAGCTCTGTGCATATGTGGGGTTCAAATCCCGCCCCTGCTCCATGTGTGTGTGTGTGGGGGGGGTATTGGTGTCTCAGTTACCTGTAGTCTATATGTGTGTGCTCCGTGAATGTATCTATTTGGCAGTTTCATGCACATGAGAAAGCACTGGGGGCTCAGGGCACAACAGGGGAAAGACCACGAACCAGAGTCCCTCCAATCTCAGACACAGCCTCGTAATCCACTGAGTTACACGTCAATAAACCAATCAGGATGCAGCCATTTTTCTCTGTGACCCTGAGCAGGGTAGCCAGTTGGGGGATACATGGATACGTCACACAAATAGGATAAGCATTGGGAGGGTGGGCTGGAGGCGTTACTCATTTTGGATTTTAATTTCTTTACATTTACATGCATTGTATTTAGCAGACGCTTTTATCCAAAATAACATACAAGTGTGGAAAAAAAGCACAAACTCGCTATCATGGGGCCAACTTGGTGCTGGTTAGGCTGAGCTTCCAGGGAAAGGCCAGGGAATCCACACCATTCGGAATCTTCTGCATTTCTTTGAACGACATGGGGCTGCATTTCGTGATGTGAAAAATGCACCGGGGTCATTCAGTGATCAGAGTGGGGGAGGGGGGAGGCGCGTGGGCTGATATCCGCAGGTTTTTAACACTCTTGCTGAGAGAGGAGACGCCCTTTGCACCTGTACTGAGAGCGCAGCCGGGTGGTGATCTGGACAGGCTGAGCAGATGGGCGTACGTGACGGCGAGTGAGCATTAGTGTGAGCGACGATGGATGCCCTGCTGTCAACGTCGTCTTCCTGGCAGGATAAAGGCGGGGCTTTCAACTGTCTGATAACAATATGGGCAGATACAGAGCATAAATGCTGTGTACGATATTAAATCATAACATACAATAGCTTTGCACTGGGATGGTTGATATTTTTATTGCTTTTAAGTTATATTTTAAACAATTAATGGTGAAAAAGCTTACTGTGACGTCATATTTTATGCATTTGTGACAGTTACTAAACATCGGTGTGCAGATTTCAGGGGCAGCTAATAGGTTGGGAGTTTTACCATCACTGCCATCCCTGGCTTCACTACCTCTCTGGGAGGCGCTTTTCATACCCAGTCAACTTACTGACCTGTTGCCAATTAAGCTAATTAGTTGTGAGATATTCAGCCCGGTGTTTAGTTTTAGCATCACACAACTTTTCCTGTATTTGTTGCCCAGTCACAACTTTGTGTTGCTGGCATCAAATTCAAACTGAGCGTGTGTCTGTCATAAAACAATTAAATGTCTCAGTTTCAACATTTGATATGTTGTCCTTGTTCTATTTTCAATTAAATATAGGTTTTCACTACGTGCAAATCAATGCTTTTTATTTGCATTTTATACAATATCCCAACTTTTCTGGATTCTGGGGCTATAGATTCTTTTATGCCAGGTCAAACGCAGGCATCACCAATGGTGAATATCTCTTCCGCAAGGGTCCTCTCGACTAGACTTCCACAGCCCCCCGGCAAAGGGATGATGACTCGTTCCCTAAGGTACTGGGACAGCACTTCAACATCTGGAATTAGGAACCTATATGCTGCTATTGTTAGCAATGGAAGAAAGACCGCTCCCATAATGCCTTTTTCAGTCACTTCCTGGGTCTCAGTAGACCTCAGTAGAGGACATGTGCTGGTCAGGCTTGCCTCTTGTAGCCCTACTTCATGTCGTGTTTGAGAACGCCTGACGCCCAGGTTTTATGTAGAATTCAATGACAAAATCTGCTTAGTGTTAAACATTAATCTATAAATATAACAATAAATAGATTCATGTATTACAAACAAAAGCATGTTTATAAAAAACCACAGACAAAACCAACCCAATGAGATAAAAGTAATGAACTTTTTTATTGTACTGAATAATGCACTTCTTACACTGTCTTCCTGATAAAACAGCATTTTCTACTCTTGCATTTATATGCATTTTGGCAAGCATACTAAAAAAAGAAGATTGCAGAAAAAACAAAATAATATGGAAAGTAACTACTGCTGAACTCACTGAATACAAATCACAAACATACACTCCTACTGACTCCTGCAGTCACATTTAAAATTAAAACAACCGACACCTCGTTCTATCATTTCCTATCATTTCTCATGTGCAGTGATGCGTTGTGCTCTGTTCTCGGTTGTCATTTTCCGCCATAAATTCTTCCAAATCCAGTGGCTTTTCTGTAACACACATAGCTAGTGCCTATTCTACAGTACGATCAGGCTAATCATGTGAAAGGCGTCGGCAGGACTAAGCTGAACAGGGCCCAGTCTAGGTTAACTTACCCTACATAAACTGCACACTCATGTATTATTTTAATGTAAGTACTTGATGCTTTAGTGCGGTATCAATAGTGTGCAGATTCAATACGCGCCGCATGAATTATTAGCATCAGCATTATGTTCAATGGCAGAGTGTATTGTTTGTTTTTATTTAGCCCAGATGGAAATAAAAGCAGGTAAAGAGCAGCGATAGAGTGATGCAAGCGTCAAAAGAGCTTCGAGACGTCGTCCTCAAGCAGTTGACCGTGGTGCTCAGCCACGGGTGGACATCGGCGCGGCCTCTGCTTGCCGATTTCCACTTCACACTCTGCTTGTCCAGATTCTGCAAGAAAGCACATGAAAGTCGATGCCGAGGGACACTCGAAGGGCAGAGAGTAGGATGGGTGTGGACCACGGGGTCACAGAAGCTGTCAGGGATACAGATGCTGGTGAACTTTGCCGCATTTCGCTTGAGTTTCTCTGTTAACCTCCCCGGCCACAAACAGGACCAGGCTTCCTCTTTCGAACTTCTGCAGCGTCACTGAAAGGCCTCTTGTCATATCCTCTGATTACATACTCCAGAACATCTTGTAATCAATTGCAGGCAGGAGAAACTTTATACCACGTCCTCCAGACCAGAAATAATGATGCCTTTGATCTCCTCATCCCCCTTTTCCCCCACCCATCCTATCTGGCCACCTCTGGAACTAAGGACCCCTTGTTGCCCGGGCTTGGCCTCCTTCCCCATTCACATGGATGCCTTCTCCAAGGCCCTCTCCCACCTCAGCCATGTCCCTGTCCATTGTTCTAGCTGCTGTGACCTTTCACCTAACGGCTATGAACTGTCGTCGTTTCACTAACGATAAACACCGGAGCACTTTCCAAACCGCGGTTTCCTTTATGATGGTTACTCCCATAATTCACTGCAGTCAATGGGCCATGAAAATTGTACAGCTCTGCTCAGGACTGGTGGAAAAAAAAATCTGTGCATCAACACAATTATTAGTACAGTATGCTTGAGCTTTTGTAAATGTTTACCTTCTACAATGAGACCATTTACTTGCAAAGGTTTTTTTATCTGGCTGATCCTGGGTGGTTTTAAGTCTCTGCTCGCCCAACTGCCATCATACACGATAAGAGAGTTACCAGCTGTGCAGACAAACGCCACCCTGAGAGGAATAACTTGATGCTGAAATGAATCCTGGGTGTCCTGGACCAGCCAATCAGAGGCTGGAGACCCGATAGGCATCTCTGTCCCCATAAGCGTCGGAAGGCAGCCATGAGTCGATGAATGACGTGGCATTCCGATGAGGATTTCCAGATTTGGGATAAAAGCACGGGACTAATCCCAGGTAACACATTCTTCGCCTCCGGCATCAAGAAACAGCAGAACACCTCCACTATCCCGGCCAATCCGTATTGTGCAAAGAGTTTTCATGTTAAAGGGAAATTTCTGTTGTGCTCAAATAAGACAATAAATCCAGGAAAGGTGACTGGTTGGACAACTACCCCACAAGAGCAAGATAAGAGGTGCTCTACTTGAGCAGTACTTCCTTTGGATATGCAAATTTAAGCTGAACATTAATGTTAGAAACAACATATCTGCAAGAGGTTTGTTCGCACATACATCTTTTTTTTCTTTATTCCAAAGAACTTTGCACACGTTCAATGCCATGTTTGGTGTTTGCTTTTCTAAAAGCGCATCTGCGTGCCCCGCATTGAGAGACCTGGTAGGACTGTATGGGCAGCTTAGCAATGTATAACCACCATACGAAGAGAAGCACGGTGAATTAGGCCCACTACATATGCATGCACTCCACACAGTTCCACCTGTACCGTACTCCTAGTTCTTGCAGAGCTATAGAATGCCACAAACAGCCAGGAGTCTGCAGATGTAACTGTTTAGTGTCTGCTCCGGCAATGCATCATGGGAAACCCACCGAAGCACCGCAGTAGTTGTTTTTCACACTGGAACACGTTACTGTGTCTGACAGGTTTGTGGTAGGGAAGGAGCGTGCCAGGGAGCCCCCAACGATGGCAGGAAACGGCACGCAGCCAAAAGCTCCTCATCCGCTTAATTTTACCTGGTCTAGATTCTCCTTTAAATTGCCGGTTCTGAGGATCCATCTGATCGTGCTGCTCCTTTCCGGAGACGAGCAGGGTACGACAGCTCAGGTATGGCCTCGGAATCATGCTGCTCCATCAACGATGTAATGGGCAGGTGTGGATTTCGCACAGGCACTTGGGAGGGGTGGAGGTGGGGGGGGGGGGCTGCCGATGTGGGGCTCACGGCCGTGTTTCCATCTGCCCCCCGCTTTGTAGCGATGCCAAGCCATTGTTGGGGGTTGACAGCTGGTGCCACGTTAGGGGGGGGGGGGGGGGGGGCGGTTACTTCTGCCTTTTGGGAAAGGAATGTGGAGCTGATGGCTTCAGTGATACCAGCACTGGTGCGTACACATGTTTGCGTGGGTGTGTGTGCGTGCACATGTTTTTGTGCGTGTGTGTGCGTGCACATGTTTTTGTGCGTGTGTGTGCGTACACATGTTTGCGTGCGTGTGTGCGTTTGCACAGTCATGTGATCAGAAGAACAAGCAGTAATACCTGTATTAACTGACAACGGGTGAAAAGATCAGGGTCCCTCCTTCATACACCAACCCTGGGAAATAGTCTAAGCCAATGTCTCCCAATCCGCTCCTCAGGGACCCACGGACCCCACGTTTTTGCTTCCTCCCAATTCCCAAAATGTGGACCGTCTGTCTGGCAGGAAGCTGGGAGGGAGCAAAAACCTGGACCGACTGTGGGTCCCCAGGGACCAGATTGGGAAACACTGGTCTAGGCTACATACTCAATAGCCTGTTGAAATTATAGCCCTCGGAGCAGGTTTCATCAAATATCAGTAAAGAACATCAGCCTGAGCTAAGGAAAGCAGCTTTAAAGTAACTTTTTTCAGTTGTGTTTAACGCAACAAACGGATTAAATATCAATACGAGTCCCCCGGCAATGGACAGGGATCCCATTGTGTGAGACATATTAGTCAAAATGCCAGTTAAACAGCTATGGAAACGTCAAGATGGACAAAGTGCATCACATGTTGATATGAACCCGAGAGCATTGGGTGAGTCCCTAATCCCTGCATTTGATACACTCCACCTTAGTACTCATCAAGATAATCCTGCCCAAGGGAAAACACACACTTCATGGGGAATTAATAATGCTGAAGAATAATGCTCATTATTGTATTACAGAACAATATAATATAATTTCTATTTAAGTGCATCTTGAACTCAAACAATTCAAGCAAAATACCATATAGCCTTTTAGTCCTGTCTACATTTTTCTAAAACCTCTACTCTATTTAACAATGCCTGCTGTATTTTTGCAACATGATCTGAAATGTGTTGAAATGCTATGAGATGAAATCCCTCGCAAAAACTAAACCGAATTCTGTTGCGGTACACAGAGCCATTTCAGCCTGAACGTGTCGTGCTACCATAAACCTCTGCTACGGCACTAAAATTCTGCAATTTTGAAGGCAAGACTAGTTTAATAAGAGTTAATATCAGCGTTGCCATGAGTTCCTTTCAATAACTGCTGTAAAGCTCCTCGAGAATCATCCAACCAAACAACTTGGCGAGTCTTTTGATCTTTCTATGTCACCATAGAGACCGCAAAAAAAAATCCCTCGCAGCCCCCCTTCTTTACTATCCATTGGTGTGCAGAAAAATATCAAAGCTGCTCATGGAAAGAACAAAGAATATACATCTATCTTTTATCTACAGTTCAAAACAAAGGGTACCAAGGTAGGACCATGAGGAACACCTAGATTTGGAGACGTGGCAGGAAGAGGATCCAAAAAATGCCTTCTGAAATGATCCAAAGGCGCATGCTCAAGAGCTGGACATACATTGGCTTTTACTGTGTGCATCTTGCGATGTATAAATCAGAGAAAAGCTCCTGTTGAACTTGAAGACCAGAAACAGCAGCCTGGATGATGAGGGAGCTCGGCTGCTATCTGGCCCTTTACCCAAAAGGAGGAGAAGGGGACCGATTTGGAGATGCGAGTTGAATCAAATATAATTTAGAGATCAGTGGTCATTGTTGACACACCACAGCACAGCACACAACAAAATATGTCCTCTGCATGTAACCCAGTGCTTCTCAAACTCGGTCCTCGGGATCCACTGCCCTGCTTGTTTTCCAGCTACTCCTGCCCCATACACAGGTCCCAGCTGTCTTTCAGCTTCTGACTGACTGAACACACCTGATCCAGGTAATCAGCAGAGTGTAGGGCAGGGATAGCTGGAAAACAAGCAGGGCAGTGGGTCCCGAGGACCGAGTTTGAGAATCACTGATTTAACCCATATGTGTCGTCATGACATAGCAGGGGGCAGCTAATGCAGCGCCTGGGGAGCAGTGCTTGGGGGCGGTACCTTGCCCAGGGTACCTCAGTGGTGCCTTGCTAGACAGGGATTCAAACCAGCAATCTTTCAATTACAAGTGCGCTTTCCTAACCATTAAGACACCACTGCCCACTATATATAATAAAAACAAAAGGGCACAGAACGAACACCCCACCTCACCGCACCTCCCCACCTAACAGAATAACAAACAAAAAGCTTTAAAGGTAAAGTTCTTAAAGGATGCCTTATTTTGTCTTCCTAATAGTCAATTAAAAATATGACTTTATGTCTTATTATATTATTTATTAATCTTATTAATTCTAATTAATGTTTGTTATTAATTATTTTCTGTTTATCGCTATATTTATTATTGTCTCTCAGTGTCAAGACCAGTGGTAGACCACACTCCAGAGGTACATAGTGTGTGTAGACCACACTCCAGAAGTACACAGTGTGGTAGACCACACTCCAGAGGTACATAGTGTGTGTAGACCACGCTCCAGAGGTACACAGTGTGGTAGACCACACTCCAGAGGTACATAGTGTGGGTAGACCACGCTCCAGAGGTACACAATGTGGTAGACCACACTCCAGAGGTACACAGTGTGGTAGACCACGCTCCAGAGGTACACAGTGTGGTAGACCACGCTCCAGAGGTACACAATGTGGTAGACCACGCTCCAGAGGTACACAGTGTGGTAGACCACGCTCCAGAGGTACACAGTGTGGTAGACCACGCTCCAGAGGTACATAGTGTGGGTAGACCACGCTCCAGAGGTACACAGTGTGGTAGACCACACTCCAGAGGTACACAGTGTGGTAGACCACACTCCAGAGGTACACAGTGTGGGTAGACCACACTCCAGAGGTACACAGTGTGGGTAGACCACGCTCCAGAGGTACACAGTGTGTTGAACATGCAAAAGTGTCTGTCTGTCGTCTTGTGTGAAGAACCGCTGTCTTTGTGCAGACTTGTTCATTAGCAAATGTGGAATGTAAGGAAGGTAATACATCAATCTCCCCCCACTCAAAGATTTTGTGTACCCTTTAATTAGGATTGGGCGACCTCTGACCTTTCACTTAGCCCCCAATGAGAGGGGTCGTCGAAAGACAAGGAATCCGAGCAGAAAGACGGCGCACGGATCAGGAATTACAGCGCTCATAAAATCGCTGTTTGTACTCCCTTTACGGCCAGCAAGTCATTGACCGTGCGATTAGTGATTCATGTCGTGGTGAACTTCGCGTATTGCACACTGTGAACTGGTGATGACCTGCAGATTCACGAAAAACTTCAACTTGTATTCTTGCATCATACCCTTTCTCAATCTTCTCTAAAATCTCACTTTTTTTAGGAAAATAAAACAAAACACAGGCACCAAAAAAAATTAAAACATTTAAAATCTGCATTTTACCCAGGTATACAACCCAAATTTAAAAACTGATTTTATAAAGCTGATTTATGCTGATGTTCCAGGAATTTGTCTATCGCGGTAATCATATATTACAGGATGCGCTACAACAAACTTTTCACCAGCAAGTCGGAGAAATGACTCTCTGATCTGGTTGTGTGCTATAAATGCACGTTGTCATCTGATCTGGACTCTTTTAATTTGGCCCTATTTTTAATTTACTCTTAATTCAGGCAACATGTTCAGACATGGTATGATTTGGTTTTGGCTGGTCTGTAGCATGATCGATGAATGCTGTAACCACCAACCAGGCAGTCTGCTTAGACCCTAAACATACCCAGGCACCCCTGATGATCAGAAAATGGGAACATAGGGCATAAGAGCAGAACTCGCAGCTCAGTGAAGGTCACTTGGAGCCATGGCCGTACTAACGGCCCACTGTGACCTACTTGCAAATTCATTGCAGAATTCCTCTATATTTAGCTCAGTAAAATAAGCATGGCCGGCAGTGATGCCCACGGTGCTTTAAAAAGCAAAGGCCGGACAGCTGGGCAGCATTTAAATAAGAGGCGATCCTTCCTGCCTCTCAACTGAGCCTTGCCCTCGTCAATCACCCAGCTCGGCCCTATCGCATTACTGCCTGGCTTGGCTTAACGCCTTCCTTCAAAAATAGAGGGGGAGAAAGGACAAAGTGAAGATTTACAGGGACGTCGGGGGTCGGGGTCTAACCGGCCTCTGACCGTTTATGTGACAATGACAGTTCCGAGGTCTGGTGTGGTAGCTCGGCCCGAGAAGAGGTTAAGGGAAAGGCATCACAACTAGAAAACACTCTGACACCAAATGCTTTTCCCGGGAGTTGGGATGCGTCATCAGTTTATAATCATCGGTTCTCGGGGTCAAAGTCATGATGTCAGAATGACGGAAAGCACATCAAACTCAGGAAGCACACAGACTGATGTTTCAGACAAGAGTGAAATCATCGCATTGCACCGCGAGTCTGAAGCCTGAAGACAAAACTCACCGCCTGCCAATATTTCTGAGACATTAATGAGACCCATCACCCTCTGAGACATGTCTGCAGTCCTGATGCTTTCTCTGTTAATATGCAGATTTGAAAGAGACCCCAATTAGAAAATGGCAGTCAGAGCCTAGGTTTAGCTGCTGTCCAGCCACAACCACTGCTGCTGTGAAGGAGTTAATTTTTGGTCCGCCTTAATCCTTTGTGGGTCTGTGTGTTTAAAAAAAAAACTCAGCAATAAACTTCCACTTGACTCTGATTAATGAAATCTGCAGGCTTCGCTTTGGATACCAATGGGGGACCAAGGGCACGTTTGACCCCAACCAATGGATCCTCTTTAGGATGCCATAAATGAGGAATGAACAGCCTAGGTGAATAAGCTAGCCAGGTGGATTCCAATGCCTTTAACAAATGGCTATGAAGCTGTGCTACGCTCTTCAATAATAGCAGCCCCCACGGTGTGGGTAATGGTCTGTCCGGCCAGAGTGTGAACACGTTATGTAGATTAAGTACAACCTATGTACTGTAGGTGTGCTGAACTTCACAGTTACTAAGTTATTTGTTTAGCCTACAGTTATGAAATGTGCAATTTACATTCTCTTGAGAACGTAAGTAAAAGAACAAACAAATGTATAAATGACTAAAACCCAATGTACAGAAAATGAAAATTCAAACATTTAAAAGCACAGATTTTTGCTAAAACCTCTGTGCCATTTCAGTGGTATTTATATGCCTTTAAGGCCATGTCCAGACTTGTGGTGTTTGATTTTGAACTTAAAGTATCCAAAATAGAACCACCAAATTAATATATTTCGGAAAAACTTCTGAATAATTATGAATCTTAAAAAAACAATTAATGGCCCCTAAGATTTTCTTATTGTTATATTGCACACATGGTGAAAAATTTGGTAACAGGACCACGAATTACACAGAAGCGACCCAGATCCTGTGTGGGTTCTGATGGGCCTGTGTTGTGGGCTGTACCAGTGTGTGGCCTCATTAGCTGATGAAAGGGCGAAGGATGGTGGTTCTAATGACCTCCCCGCCATCGCACTATAGACATGTGTGTTCTTGTCAAAAGGATTTGTCCAGATCTCTCCCCAACAATCTCCAGGCCAAGACACTAACTGAAACCAGGTTCAGTCTCCAGTTCTGGGGTTGTTCTGGTTCTCTCTGTATTTTAACGGATTGGAGGGTAGGTGATATCGGTGACTCCACATCCAAATATTTGACATTCGCGCGGCCACAGACTGGCACCGTCTGCATTTTTTGCGAACAGCTGAAGACATGAAACCAGACCAGGCCGTCCCTTCGTCTTCCACAGAGCGCATTTTTGCTGCGCCGTGGGGGAACGGGCGAGCTGCAGTCACGTTACGGACATGCTAATTAGGAGGGAGGCTGCGACAATGGGGCCTCTGCGCACTGCACGTATAACCGGCTAAGGCTTCGGCACGCAGTAGCCGTCACCTGTGGAACGGCCACGTCAGCACCGTGCAAAAATGTGTCGGGAAGTGTTTAGTCTGACCCCGTTCTCTGTTGGTAGGGAGGTAACTTGTCAAAGGCTCCCTAGTGTGACTGGAATAGGTGCTGAGAAGCCCTACATCACATCCAGACATTCCCACAGAGGAATCTAATCCTCCTCCAATATCAATCATGCCCCAGGATGCGATACGGGCTGGTGGGGCCGTTGGTGCAGCAGCGGTGCCACGGGGCAGCATTACAAATCCTCAATCCCCAAATCCTCGGGGCCTGGCCTGGAACAGAGCCCAGGGTGTGGCAGTACAATGCCAGCTGTGTGCATCTGCTCTGGATGGCCTTTCAGGCCCGATTCCTCACTATCCATCTTAATCTGTCTCGGGTGTCTTCCGACTGGAAATAAAAGTGCAAATACAGTGAATCCGTCCATACCAATGGGGGTGGGGTGGTCAGGGAGCCTTTGGGGGGGGGGGCAAAGGCTGTAATTACGACATGGTCCAGATTAATTGCAACTGAGGGGAATTACTCTCACGCTAAAGCTGAGCTGCTTCCCCAGTCCAACCTTGTAAAATGCTTATTGTAATTGTGACATAATTCCTTCAAAGGTGATTTAAAGTCACTAATGTATATGTTCTGCGTCAAACAGTTAGAAATATCACACAGACAGTTTTTCTCTTCCTGCAATTACACTTATATGCGCGCATCGCATTTTTTTCCATTTCCCCTTTCATACGTCTTACTGGAGACGGAAAAATGTCTCTCTGGCAAGCAAGCAGCCCATAATGAACAAGTTTTTTTTTAAATACACAGAAGCATTTGCTACGACGTGGGTCTGAGGGGAAGTGCAGATGACGTTTTCTTTGTGACACATGCACAATCACACCAGTAGCTTGACCTTATGTTTTAAAATGGAAAGCTACTATGGCAATGTGTCAAATAAACGCTAAAGGGAAGCTTCTTCCTGTGTCATACTTCCTGCGCGCGACTCTTGCTTTCTCTTTAAATGTACCTCCGGAGCTACCCTGCCCTCACCATCCATGTGCAAATCAGTTCCTTTAACCAAACAAGCTATCTGCCCCTTTTAATGAGTCTCTGGGAACATGGACGTAATTCCCCTGGAGCTATCAACAAGTCGGTGCCTGAACCAGGAGCAAATGGGGGCTCGATGGACTAACACATCTCACACAGCGAAGTTCGCGAAAGTCTACTGCCATCTTTGGCCCTGGTGCTGTGCTATTTGGCCCCTCTGTGCAGTACAAACTTGATAGAGCGTCGACAAAAAGTAATTTTCCTCAAAAGGACTTAGATGCTGAGATCAAGTGGTGACTAGTTGTTGGCCCCTTGAGCGAGACGCTTAACCATCAACTGTTGCAGTAATGGTTTATTTTGTGGAAAATGAGAAAGCATGTAGTCCAGTTAAAGTTTCTAAAATGTCAACTTGTATTTTTTTTCTGAAATGTCTAATGTGACTGACAGGAAAGAACATATGTTCTTTGGGGGGGGGGGGGGCGTATCAGAGGGACTCTGCTGACAGAGACATGCCTGCTATCCTGTAGCACCAAGGCGCATAATCGGTTGCTGTCGACGGGATTTCCAACTCCCCCCCCCCCCCCCCCCCCAAAAGGCCGATAATCGTATGCAGGCGCGGGGGCCAGACTCCTCGCGGCGCTGTGAGGTGATCTGGTACCTCAATGCGGAGCTCACCATGTGAGATCCATCCCACCAGATGAACGTCATCTTAAACAGGCTCGTCCAGTTTGACCTCGGAGAAACTCAGAGCTGGGGCGCTGGTGGCCTCCGCTGCTGGGAAAACGAGAAACGATGGACAGCAGATGGCGTGTTTCCTCATTAACAATATAGCCAACTTCTAAGGACACGAATCTTTGCAAGAATCATGATTAGGTGTCTGTACATGATTTATGAGATACAACTTTTTTCAATAGTCTTATACACACTGATCCCCTAAGAATAATGTAGAAAAGCATCATTTTAGGAATTTAAGTAAAAATCTGTCAGGTTTTTAAGACCATACTCGTGTTTGAATCTTACATGCTAATTTGGGGTCATATGTAAAATATTTTGGTAAACATGAGGATATCTTACAGCTATCCCTTCAAAGATCTCACGGCTCTTGCCTCACTACTCGCAGGCGTGAAAATGTCAAAGCACCCCGCCCTGCTTTTCTACAGTTTCTCTGGTTTACACCATCAGCCGTTACTTGGCCAATCAGAGTGCAGCGCATAACTGGACTGACGAGCGAGGCCCCATGAGTCATGTGATCTAAGCCTGTGATGAAGCTGATTGGCCTCTGCTAGGAGTGTTTCTCAATACCAAGAGCACAAAGCTTGTACTTGTGGTAACGGCAGGACTGGTCTTGCTAACTCGCCTCCCAAGAATGAACTTGGGGTGCAATGAATCATGGGATTGGTCTCATTTGGCGAGGATGCAACCGACATATCCCAGATATTTGAGGCGGGGCAAGAACGACATTCAGAGATTATTTCTGTCCTTCTGTACTTCTGTTCTTGAGTATTGGAACTGGTCGTCGGCAGTGGAAGACGACGTAAAACGGTCAAGTACGCATACTGAGAATCACCCCGGGTCTGGGTTTGGATGACATTAAGCATCCATAACTAACCTTTCGGCACATCTGCGCCTGGGCCACTGCTTCCGTTCTCATTGGGCAGGTCCTTCAGCGACTCCACAGAGGTCTGATTGGAGACATCGGTGTCCCCTAGCTTGATGTCGTCCAGCTTCTCCTCAGACTGGTCCATGGGGGCCGGAGCACTGGTGCTGCCTTGCTTGACAGAGTTCCCCGCTTCACCTGAACACAGAACAGAATCGTCCCGCCATCCACCTGACATATTCACCGCTTCTTATCAACTTCAACCATAATTTTAGCAGAAGCCTGCTATGTCTTCTTTTCTCGTAACATTCCATTGTCAAAATCCACCACTAAATATCTATTGGTCTAGAAAGGCATCCCTTAAGTTAATTTCAGAAGAAGGGTGTCAAGTTTAATAGCTTTTAAATCTTGAAAAAAACTGATGGTGAATTGATAGTTATTGACTGTCAGCATATGTCATGAATGCTCACCTAGAGCACAGATGATGCGGTAAGACTTTACCTAAAGCTGTCATCTGTAATACATTACAGATACCTTCATAGTGCATTATAATTGTCAGTATGAAAATTAATTACGCATTGCAGCATCTTCCATTGACAGTCATGGGGCGTTATAATGTTGATTATAATACTTCATAATCTCCAATGATGAGCTCATCTGTAATGCACTACAGTGGAACCTGCTTATAGTGATTATGGTTATAGTGATCACGGTTATAGCGATTAATCACTTGTATGTATCAAAAAGTTTGGCGCCGAAACATTCCTGTACAAATACTGTTCACATAATTCGCTTATAGTAATCAAGTAGTTTGCTTAGAGTGTTCTTTTGGGTCTTTTTATACATAACATGGAAAAAAATTAAACTTTTTTTTTTTATTTGCCTACTTTCCCTTCTGCTTCTGATTCTAATTCTGCATGCACAGAAAAGACGACAAGAAAAAGAAAGTCATTTTCTCTCAGTGACAAATATACTCATCTCAGATATGGGTTATATACAGTACTGCGTTATAGCGTATTTCACTTATACAGTACAGTGATTTCATTTGTACAGTACTGTAATTTGAAAAGTGTTTTAAACAGCTGCGCTGCATTTTGAAAGACTGTAAAACTCAGTAAATAGTGATGCTGTCTGTTCTATTACCTTACATTCATGTAATAAAAATACAAATGTCATTTATAAGGAAATCTGCCTGAAAAAGAAAATGATTTGGTTTTAATGATCATTTGCTTAAAGTGATCAATTTCACCAAGATAGATGTGATCATTATGAGCGGTTTATACTGTACCTCCAAAATGCATTACATTTGGTCTGTATAAGAATTAAGGATGCTTTATACTGCATTATGAAGGTATCTATAGTGCTTTATAGATGAGAGCTTCATAGAACATTCATAATGCTTAATACACATGGTTATAATGTGTTATGCATTATAATGCGTTCTGAGTGTGTTCATTGATTCTTATATACATGACATTCATGGGTGTTACTAATCTTGCTTAAGTGAAGGTTCCAGGTTATTGTTACAGAGCTGCCAGGTGTAGCGGAATGTACTGGATGCCGTTTACTTTGTTTTAAGCTGTCGCGAACTTAGAATCAAATTTTGGCAAATGTGTTCCTTCCACACAAAATGTGGAATTCCACCAGCTGCGACCCAAGGTCCTGCTGCCGATTATAAACACGCGACGTAAGAACAGGGGAACCTGGTTATAAAATGTAGTTGCACGTTTTGCGATGCTTTTAACGACGGGAGAACCAGCTGACCATCCCGGCCAGAGCAGTGGGCCGATTAGGGACACGCCCACTCGGCACAGCTGGTCCCCGTGGGGGTGGGCCAGACCCCGTCATTAGCTTGCTGGAGTGGGCGCTGTGACATCCTGCCCCCAGGAAGCGCGACGCCCTCCCCTGTGCTCTGGTCTGTCATTCACCACTCGCCACCTTCAGAACTTTCATCTTCCTGCCTCACCCGGTTCTGTAATTAGCCCTAACGGGTCCGCCGGCCCAGTTTCTGATGCAGTAATTGAGAAAGTGCCACTTAACAGCAGGTGAGGGAGCAAAGCCGGTATTTAGAGTCAGCTTGCAGACGTTTACACCTAAGAAGAGGAAAGTGAGAGGTAGGGGGGCCCGGCCAGAGGAAAAGCCTTTGCTTGGACATGCCGCATGAAGCTGGGGTGTCGCTAGGGCTGTGTTAGGGGGGGCTTTAGCCCTCCAAAATAAATATAATAATAATCCTTTATTGGCCATTGCACAAGTACAGGTACATTTGGAGTTCTTCTCTTTGCCTAGCCCATGTTGCTTGCTGTAGCTGGGGTGGCTGGGGGGGGGTGGGTCACAGTATAGGATCAGCTAACATGCAGTGCCCCTGACACTGGGGGTTAAGGGCCTCGCTCAAGGGCCCACGGATATGTGACTGGTCTGCAGAGGCAAGGATTCCAATCGGTGACCTTCTGATCATGAGCACGGAGACTTAGCTGGCTGAGCCACTCACCGGCCCCTAGGGGTTTACATCAGACCCACACAAACAATTTTTTTTTTTCTATAGCGCCTTATCACAACATTACATTGTCGCAAAGCGATTTACAGCATCCCCACCCAAAGCCCCCAATCATTAAGCCATAGGCGACAGGGGCAAAGAAAAACTCCCTAGAAGTAAGAAACCTTGGGAGGGACCAGACTCAAAGGGGGAGCCCATCCTCCACGGGGCAGCAAAGGAAGCCCTAACCCTAACCAGACCCAAAGGGGGAGCCCATCCTCCAGGGGGCAGCAGAGGAAGCCCTAACCCTAACCAGACCCAAAGGGGGAGCCCATCCTCCAGGGGGCAGCAGAGGAAGCCTTAACCCTAACCAGACCCAAAGGGGGAGCCCACCCTCCAGGGGGCAGCAGGGAGAGTCAAATAGAAGAGATGGCAAAGTTTAGCTTTCTATGCATCCAGGCCTCTGCTCCCTTATCGCAAACAGACCAGTACATATCTATCTTGTTAGATGACGCCTTGTCAGCGGAAGTTGCATATCCCCTAAATGAAGCAACCCTGTAATATTAACCTACTAATTTGCGAAATGCTGACTGGAGATAATCATCTCCATGGCAGGGAGGCAGTGGAAAGTGAGGAACTTGCTGAAAAACAGACCCACTTAAGAGAGCAGAGCGACGGAGGAGATGTCAACAAGCCAAGGAGATTGTGACTGCAAAGATGTATGGCAGCACAAATATTTAAATATTTTGAGAGACAGGAAAGATCTCAGTGCTCACCTGTGATAAGGCTTGGCTGTGGGATGGGGGCTGTTTTCCCCTGCGCTGCGGTTTACCCCCACAGAAAGGTCAAAAATGCAGAGTATTTTTACACAACATGAGTCCAATCTTGCACTTTTTTGTTTATCATATTAATTAACTGGCTGTGAGTTTAACTTGGACAAGCAGGCGATGTCGCCTTGACTTGCTCACAGCCTGCTCTTCTCAACGCGAAGTCTCACCAATACTCCTTTAGAAGGTCCGATTCCCCTTAAAACACGTTCTGTTGATTTCGAGCGGATAGTGCAGAGGCATCCCTGAACACAACACCTGCAGAACCTTCCGGATCTGCCTGACACTGGAGTAAACACACAACAACGTGCTCCAGGCCCCCCCGACCACACAGCTGATGATTCACAGTCTCACATCTACGACCTACTATAAGTGACAGGCCTGAGAGGCTTCCGGAAATGGCCCTGCAAGCTGTACCAGAACAAAGCTGTTGTGATACCAGCGGAGAGCAGAGTACCTCCAAACAATAAAAAAATAATCTCTAAGGACACATGGGATGCTCAAAACATTCATCTTCCACTTCTCGTCCCGATTATCCAACTTGAGGGTAACAGGAGCAAAACAACATCTGTCCATCCACACATCGAGGCCACTTTCCCAACAGAAGGTCAGAAAGAACATAGAGGATGTCTATTAAAAATGAACACTGGTCATGAGCCACAGAAAGGGTGAGTTATAGCTGGTCTAAACTTCAGCATGTAGAGAGATTTTTACAAATAAAATAGGCAGCTTCCATCCAAGGAGTAAAAGAACCGAATCAAAATGGCGCGACCCAATTTATTGCTAAAACAGGTTAAAAAAATTGCTCCTATTGCCGCGTTAAGAACTCCCAAAGGAAATCTGTAACATTGTCATCTTTAGTCTTACGCTTCCTTCCTTTGACGTATGACAGTATTGAAAAGAAACTGCCAGAACTACTCTCTAGATCAGGGGTGGGGGGCCTGTTCCATGGAGGGCCGGTGCGGGTTTTTGGGAAGACCTCTCGATCAGCCAATAACAGTGGGTCCCCAGGACTGGAGTTGAGAGCCGCCGTTTTATCGGCTAATTCAAATTCTAATTTTATTTGTCCCGTGCATCATCGTACATGGTACAACCTGCAGAGAAACGCTTAAAAAGCGATAACACCGGTCCTCCATGGAACAGGTACCTCACCCCAGATGTAGATGATGGTCTCTAAACATGCATCCGTATTGTCTCAGCCGGAGTCATGAACCACGCTGGGCAACAATGATCTGGCTTTTTTTTCCCACAAAGCATTGAACTCTCAGCTAACGTCTTGCACTAACTCTAGGGGCAGGAATGATGTCCTAATGTGTCACGGACAGAGACGTTAACCCCCCAGTGAAGACTAAAACAATACGCAGCACTTCTCGGAGTCATGAGTGCAGTATCTGATGTCAAAAGTGGACTTTTCAATACACAAAGACAAAAATCCTCAGTTAATACTAGATGTTGGCTTCCCTGTTCAAACCAATGTAAGGATCCTCCTTCCCCAACATAAACCTTCCAAATCCCTTTATAATAGACCGTAATTAAAAACCATGCAACGACAACGGAGTAGAGACCACCAAGCGATAATCCCAAAGTTACTATAGGTGGTGTAAATCCTCTGAGTTACCACTTCCACTTAGTGGTAGGACTGAGTATTGCAATGAATTTCACAAGGAGGGAGGAGCCTCACATTTAATCACTCTTTCTTACAGCTGAATGTCTAGCTGAATTAATCGATACTTTATTGATCCCCTTGGGGAAATTGTCTTTACGCCTCCCTCAACTTGCTCTTTTGTAGCGCACGCTGTCCGCGAAGGGCAGCCATCTGTTGGGGCGCCCAGGGAGCTTCCAGACGAATGTTTAACTTCTGAAAAACTCCACACGTTAAGCATGTGCAGTTCCATATGTCTGTGCATATATGTAGATCTAAAGCCATTCTTAGTGAAGCACCAATTCTGTCCAAGTAAGTAAGTAACTGTGGTTGCCATTGCTTTGGAGTTCCATATCACGATATCAGCCAATGTCTTATTAAAAAAACAAAAAAAAACTTCAACTGTCTTTAAACATACGTCACGCTGGCTTGTGGTTTTCTGCTCGAGTTTTCTAACTGTTCGAAGAACCGGAACATTGTGCAAGTGCAGGACAAACGGCAATCTTTATTTACGGCCGTTATGCCAAACGAGAACGATGTCGAAGCTGCATAAACGTAGGAATAAACTACTTATTACTATTATGTTTTGTAATAATATTAAAAGGAATCGTTAAAATACGTATTCACAAACCTTGCAAGGTCTGTTTCCTGCTCCGACCCTCATCTTTCTTTGCCAACTGACCACAAAGGTCCAGCTGACGGGGAGATTAATGTTCTGCCGGCATCTTCCTTATTCCCGAGGCATACGATGAGCGATTATTCAGCGTTATACTCGGCAGCAGGTATGGAAGGCCATTCGGGACTTAATGTCCACTTTGACGTCCGTGTCAACACGTCAAACAAATTACGTCTTAACATGAACATTATTTACATCATGCCGCTGGAGTGAACCGTCCTGCGTTACGTCATGCAAAATGCTGCTAGTAGCGTGGGTGCCCTTTTTCTGCACTAGTAAAGTGGTTGCCCTTAAAACTGGAAAGACACCTGCTTGCTCTTGCATTTTAGTGACACTGTTGAGTCAACAACAGAGGCTAGCATGAGGTCTTCTGCTGGCTACGACTGGTTTATGCTGGTTTTTTTCAGTGGGGGAACTAGTCACGCAATTGACTACATAATTCAAAGGGCACTCATTCTATCCATGGTTCATTTTTTCCACACCTGATGTATTTCAAAACCGAAGTACGTGTGAATCAGGCCTTTCTACGTCAGAAAAGATGAACCGGCAGTAAGCTGTCACACAATTAACCAGATAACCCTGCCAACAAAACCAGCAGAGTTGGCTGTCAGCATAACTGGTATAACGCATCCTGATTATACCAGCATATGTTGTGTTTTGGTGCTGGTGGAGGACCATTGTGACATGCTGCTAGACCAGCACCAAAATAGCACTAACCAGTACCAAACCAGCATAGACCACAATAGAAATCATGCTGGTTTTTTCAGCTGGGCAAAGCTCCACTTAGTGTCCAACTGCACATGCAAACTCCCTTCCTTTTCTCATTCTGAGTTTCCTCTGTTGCACTGTACAGTGAAATGGGTTGTTCCGTTGGTTATTTTAGTTATAGAACAAATGCAGTGGCAGCTCTCATTGACTATATGAAGATACAGTTGCTCAGTTTTGCTAATCAGAATGCATAATCCCTGAGTGCTATATCTTGCATTATTGAAAGGCAACACTGGTGTGTTATCCTAAGGGTTACCATCACCAAACCTTTTCTTGGTGTTTTAGGTGAGTATTGTCTGCCTGGGGTGACATCGCCCCACTATGGGGTCTTCAACCGAACTGCAGGACTGTTTGAGCACCAGGGTGTATAGGGGTGAGGATTTCGTTGCAATGCAATAAAACAGATGTGAAAATGTAGATAAAAAATATCAATATTAATGGACTGGAGTTTTACCTCAGATCACATAATGCTGAGAAATATGAACCCCAAATAAGGCGATTTACCCCCTGGAATGATTTTTGTTCTTCAGTGTGCTACATACAGAGTAACACTATCAGACTCACATTATACAGGAACTGGTGCAATCCGGTATAGGACAAAATCAGTGTGTAGCCAGTGAAACGAGCATTTTTATGTCATAACCAGCATATGGATTCTGATCTTTGGTGTGGTAGTTGGCATTTTGCAGTTTCTTAAAATTCCCATTGATTGATTTTGTCCCCTTATGCCAGAATTTTATCCATACACTCTCTATAACCACTTGTCCTATTCAGGTTTATGGGGTCTGTATTCTATCCCAGCAGCTACGCGTACGAGGCAGGGAACAACCCAGGATGGTGGCACCAGCCCCAAGGGGGGGCACTCACACCATTCACACATACGGCTAGTTTGGTAACTCCAATTAAATTCAGCCTGTTTTTAGACTGTGGAGAGAAGCTGCAGGACGACATGGGGAGAACACGCAAACTCCACACACATGGAGTCAGGGCAGAGACTCGAACCCGGGTCCCAGAGATGTGAGGCAGCAGTACTAACCACCACCACAGACTTGGGAATTTTGCTTATTTCCTTATGTGGTAATTGGCATAAAATAATCTGAATCAAGTTTATTAGCACATAAATTTGCCCCTGTCGCGGAGAGTTGAAAGATGGAGGGATCGTTTTTACACTGCTTAGTGTGAGCAAAGTTTATGGGATGCTTTGTAAGGGAACTTGTGGAAAAAACCTTTTTAAAGGCTGGTTACCATGACACTTATGAACAGGCCTAACCTTTCCCATCTTCCACTGCGACGTGCACAGCGTCTGACAGCGGCCCCTTCGCTTCTGCGCTGGTCTCGCTAGCTGTGAACATCTTCAGCTCTGGGGTAATTTCTAGTGAGATAACAGAGCTGTCAAAATGCAGCCTTTAGAGGCACTCGCTCTCCTGCCCGGAAATCCTATTGCAACACGGGACACAGCGAGAGGAGCTCGGCAGGAAACAGTGACACGAGGAAGAGAAGTGACTTTGGCACCTTTTGGCGACGAGCATTCGGACGCGTCCTGGTCCATGGCGCTCAGCGGAACTCCGGCATCCTCATGATTGTCCACGTTGTAGCCCTATAGATACAGTATAACACAGTGGTCACTGCACACAGCTGAGGAAAGCCTGGATCAGGGTCTCAAAACATAGTGGGAGAACTGGGAAGGACCCCTCTTCCTGAATTAACGAATCCTACAAAAAACTCAAACAATGCAAAGTTTATGGATTGTTGGTCCAGGTGATTTAATGTCTAGGGACATACGAATTTGCCCTTGGGGATAAATGAAGTTTCTTTCTTTCTTTCTTTCTTTCTTTCTGTCTATTTATCTATCAATCATACAGAAAAGTGACGTACCTTTTTCTTTTTCAATATGCAGAAACTTGGTATGGTAAGAACGGCGACAATTATGATGATGATTATGATGATATACGCTAAAAGGAATAGGAAATTGTGAAACTGAGTAAATTATTCGAAAACGGGTTTCAATACGTGTCACTTGCCTTGACATAATCGTGTAAAAGTTCCTTTTTTTTCATATGCAAACATTTATGCCTGGTTATTCAATTATCTCCACTAATACGCCGTTACTGAGGGGCACATGGCAAACGCATGGCTTAAACGAATGTCTCTCTTACCGATGTTTTTGATAGGGAACCTTGTGTTTCCCTCTGAGGAGAAACAAGCAAGACAGATGAAACAAGTTTATGAAATCATTCAATAATGTTCCGTTCATTCAAATTCTGTCATTTTAAAAATGCCAGAGCCGCCTCACCGGTGCTGTTAGTTACTGTTTGTCTGGTTGTAACTGACTGCTTCAGCCCTGCAACAAAAACAATGTCCAGTGTGACCAGATATTCTGCCATCTTAACCCCCCCGATTAATGAAATCATGAACGGTATTCCACTTCAAATATGCTATGAATCCAATATGCCGGTGTTTCCTCCTGCATCTTCCAGACTGTAGACGCAAAGCGCAGTGTTTAAGGATGCTCGAGGCCTCTCACCCGTCGTAGAAGATGATTTCAGTATAGTTGCAGTCGGTCCTATTGATCCTGTAACAAAAAACCAAAACAAAAATGATGAGCAGGGGCAGATGAAGACCAGCAATACATACGCAGCCCTGCCGGGAAAAGTAACATCAACTAATTAAACAGATACTAACTAATTAGATATTCATAATTTATTCATTGGGCGGCACGATGGTGCAGTGGTTAGTGTTGCTGGCTCACAGCAAAAAGATCCTGGGTTCGGTCTTGGGTCCTTTCTGTGTGGAGTTTGCTCCAGTTTCCTCCCACAGTCCCAAAGCATGCAGGATAGGTTAATTGGTGTGTCTGAATTGGCCCTGTAGTTGTGAGTGGGTGCACCCTGCAGTGTGTTGGTTCCTGCCTGCATCCATTGTTCCTGGTATAGGTTCTGGTCCCCCGCGACTGCAGAAAATGGATGTATCATTTACTAATTCAGCAGTCTATAAAAAAATCCATCCATTCATTTTCCAAACTGCTTATTCTTCTGGGTCGCGGGGGGTCCGGAGCCTATCCCGGCAGCTATGGGTACAAGGCAGGGAACAACCCAAGACAGGGGGCCAGCCCATCACAGGGCTTTATAAAAAATCTAATTACAAATATCAGTAATTACGGGGAAATGTAGATAACTGCCAAAATGAAGGAATTTATAATTGTTTTTATTTATATTGCTGTTTAATGCTACCTCAGATACCACTGCAGTATCTCCCATTATTGTCTACATGCCTTGAAATCCGTTAACTGGGGCAGTCATGACCTGAGGTGACAGTGTTTTCCTGCCCTTCAGTCAGTTACCCGTGGTCGGAGACGCTGCCATTCTGGAAGTTTTCGCTACCAAAGCCACAAAAATTGCACGCCAAAGTTTAACTGCCATAGCCACCTCTAGCTCTGCGTCTCTAGGAAAACGAACACACACTGACCGGCGTCCCCCGTTTGACATAAACATTTCAAAGTATGATTCTTCTGACCACTGGACGTTGTGCGGCTGTATTTCTTACACACCACTGAGAAAAAAAATACAAGTGTAGAACGAGTGCACTTACGGCCAGCTAATATACCCAAAACCGAAGTGGACACCACCAGTCAAAGGTGTCAACACACACTGAGATTTTCTGCATTATACTCGATATTCTTTCCTAACAAATGAATCTGCAGTATGTTCACCGTTTGAGTACCTTTATTAGCAAGAAAATGTCACATCTTTGAGTCATAAAATTGACCTCCTCCTATCAGCAGAGAAAATTCGAGCTGTTCTTTTCCACTAGGGACATTAAATACTGCTCTGTTTCGTGGGACGAAATGGTTAACTGGTGCATTTAAAGTCAAAGGTCATCAAGTGACCTTCAGAAGGAATGGGCGACATTAAGTGCAGGTGTGAAGTGCGCTGTTAGGACAGTGTGTGTCAGGCTCCTAGAAGCAGGACTGAAGTCCCATAAAGCAAGGAAGCAGGCAAGGAAGCAGGCCTTCATCAATGAGAAACAGGAAAGAGCCAGACTGGAGATTGCAAAAGAACGTATATTTTACACAGACTAATACCCATAAATTGAGAAATGAGTGAAACAGAAATTTTTGCTGCGGTCTATAAATTTTTTCCAGAGCTCTATACTTGATGAAATAATTGCTTCAGGGTTGTTTTCCTGTTCCTCATCTCAAACCAATGCAGCAGCACCTTCAAAGCCTTCCCCTAAAACTCCAATGTCAACATCACATCGGCCGCAGTTCCTCAGGAAGCATCAGCAAGCGGAACAGTCTTCATCGCTGACGCAACGCTCGCACCTGAGTCACTGGAGCAGTTTCTTCTTGCTGCAGCAGCTAAGGCAATGGGCGATCTCACCTCAGAGTGTCACAGGACGGTAACTCCTCAATCATACCAAAAGCCATACTTCTGTTTACTCAAGCAGTTCTGCAATTCGACAGTAATCATTTTCGCACTTTGCTACTAATTCAAGGGGGGGAAAAACTGGCCGACGTATTTAGCAGACACAGCAAATGCAAAAAGTTAGCTGGGATAACTTAAGCATGAAGTCAGGATCATCCAATAGGAATGCTCCTTACCTAAACTCTTATTGGATGATCAATACTTCTAGGTTAAATTAACCCGCCCCCCAGGGGATTAGGGCCAGATCGGCACAAGGGGGCCCAGATGGCAAAATCCGTTCCCATCATCACACTTTTCTCAGTTTGGTCAGGATGCAAACAAAAGTTTCTGAATATTAAACGCGATTAGGGAGCGGCCCGACACGCAACATCAAGATGGAGTCTTTGCCCACTGCATTTTTTATTTTCTCACTTCTGTAAGACTATAAAAGTACAGCGTTTCAAGAAAGAGGCCCTCACCGTGGATAGTGGTCGTTTTATTCGCTGGTGCTCCTGTCCGCCCTGAAGTGTTGGTGGAAGGGAGTACAGTCGATGTCACATTGATGGGATAACTTTCTCTGCGAGTCCAGTTTGCCGTTGTATTTGTATAATTATCATGCCGGGGTGTGATGGTAGTAGTGCTGTTAATGGTGAAATTGCTGGCCGCGACAGTGATTAACATGCCACCTAGAAACAAAACCGACGCTGTCAGGATTTACTCAGTTTCACAGCTCAGATCCATCCCGTAGCTTAGACGCGAAGTAACTGATAAAAACTCACCGAGCAAGATGAGGCGGCAGCACATTGACGGCTCCATCATCCAGCAGTTATGATGAACTCGTAAGCGTCTTGGCGTGCTTTACCTAGGTGGATTTCCTCAATTACTGAGGCACCACGTCTGTGACGAACTGAGTTAACCTAACCACAAAACAGGATCCTAGCCACGAAGTTGAAAACAAGTAAGAAACGTAAAAAAAAACAGTAGCCAGAGTTATATCTGCACTTGCATTGCTGCTTTGTTATGCATAAATAATCTCGAAGACTGAATCATGTTCTTATCCGGAAATTAGATTGATTGCATTCATTTGAAATATATTTGAAATATAAATGTTATCCTTACAAAAGTGATAGTTATTTATGGAACATTCTGTAACTTTATTTTAATTCAGTTTATTTTATCTTCTCTTTAGTATTAAAATATGAAAACTCAGTTTACAGATACTGATTTAAAATCCGTTTGGCCTCTCCGGTTAATCTGATCTCCTCGTTATTGTGACATTGTACTCAGCCGGGTGTGACAGGTAAACCGACTAAATAAATAAAATGAGACGTTTTTGGCGATTCCAGCCTGATGACGGCTCCTCGCTTTCGCTGGGTCAGCTCCATAAATTACAGTTTTAACACAAGGTGGCGCTGTTTGCCAAGGAAAGCGGTTTCTTGCGAAAGCGGTCACACGTTCGAAACAGGTTACCGCTTGCTAACTGAGTTTCGCGTTCATAGCCTTTTCCTGAAAGCGACACACTTACCAAGCGAGGAACATGAGTTTGAAAATCACACTAGCTATAAAAATCATCCTTCCATGCAACCATTCAGGGGCTCATGGATACCCTGGCAGATTCAGGGGGGCCAACGCAAGACGGGCCCTTTAAAACCTAAAAATGAAAGATGACGTTTTATCAAATGGTTCAGAATCTAGCTACGCTCCCGTATCCATCCCTCCGTCCATCCATTCAACCAACTGCTTGACTGATAACCCAATAAAGTCAGTCTTAATCTAAATCAATTTGAATCTTTACAAAACACAAGTCAACAAAGACATCATTGCTTTATCACCATGAATTCCAGAACCGATATAGACACATATGTTAATTTCACAATTCAGGGAGCTGATTATTTGTAATAAAAAAAAAAAAAAATACAAGTAAAATGTTTTCTTCCAGGGAATCAATTATCGCGGTTACAGGTCAGTTTAAAGGAACTGTGTATTCGTTACGACTTGCCACTTAAAATGAATCAGGGCAGCCAAAAACCCTGCTGTGGAGCCTTGCAGCACTTCCAAGATGCCGACGCTTCATTGTTTTTCACCTTCCATGTTTCCTGGATGTAATCGAGTGTAAAATTCAGCGTAAAGTCAGCCTGCGGCGAACAGGAGCGCGAGGTCTTACTATTAGCATTATTTAACGAGGCCTCCATCACATCTATGCTGTCGAATAAAATGTTCCTGGCGTATTCAAGCTGAGTGACATGACTGAAGGTCTGGAATATCAGGGCTCTGGGTATGCAGAGGACTGGGGTTTGAGGGAGGGGTGTTTGTGTGTGTGTGTGTGTGTGTGTGTGTGTGTGTGTGTGTGTGTGAGATGGGGCGGCGAGGGGGGTGTCATTTATCGCTGTTTATTTCGCCATGCCAGAAGTAATCAAGGCCAGGATTAGCACGGCCTGCCACCCAGTATACGCACCCAGTATACCCACCAGCCCACGGACAGTTGAACTGGCCACTTGCCGGGCGTCTAATCCAGGCCTGAATGGCCTCCAGGCTGGGTCCTGTGCCTCCTATCGTCACATCGGAGTGCAGAGGACGGACAGGGGCGCCCCCCGCCCCTTCCCCCCCCTCGGCCCCCGAGTGGATGAGCTAATCGCCCTCCCGGAGGTGTTGGGAGGGCTGGACCACCCACCCGGAGGATTGAAAACGCGAGATTCACAGCAGCCGCTCGCTGACCCGGCGTCCTGCTCGGCTCTGGAAGGCCCTTGCATTGTTCCCACTGGCATGCGGTGTATGGGGGGGGGGGGGGGGGGGGGGCTGTAAACAGCGCTCGAGCGGCACTCCTTCAGCGCACAATGGAACTCAGTCCTGTCAGCTTGGAGTGTTCTGCAGTCGGCCGTGAATGAAACAGCTGTGGAGGGGGAGGCACAGAGATGGGGGGGGGGACACACAGAGGGGGCTGTTTTGTTCAGGCTCTGCGGCGGTTCCCGGGGTCCAACCCCCGAACGCACGCCGATGAGCCACGCCGGTAACAAGGTTCCCACCACAGGATGCGGAAAGTGGAGCCAAAGCTTGCCACCAAAGGCCGCCGTCATCATCCTAATAACACCCTGTCCAGCGCTGATGAATGTCCTCATATAACTATCTCTGCATTATATATCATTATATGACATATATAACCTCATATAACAACCGTGGGCTGTTGTCTCCCTCCTCTTAGGCTGGGGGATTGAGTCTGTGTGGGCTTTGCATGCTCCCTGTAGGTGTCTCAGCTTCTCCCGCAGTCGAAGGACATGCAGTTAGACTAACTAGCATTTCGAAATTGCCCTCGGTGTGTGCGC
Source organism: Brienomyrus brachyistius (assembly GCF_023856365.1). Classification (NCBI taxonomy): domain Eukaryota; kingdom Metazoa; phylum Chordata; class Actinopteri; order Osteoglossiformes; family Mormyridae; genus Brienomyrus; species Brienomyrus brachyistius. The sequence goes on from NW_026042322.1 coordinate 1,540,266, forward strand.
GTGCGCCCTGCGCCGGCCTGGCATCCTGTCCAGGGGGCACCTCCTCCTTGTGCTGCCCGGGATGGGATCCTGATGCCTGGGAGACTCTGTCTGGGGTAAGTGGTTGGAAGATGGATGAATGTATAATAATAAACATCTCACTGGCACTGGAGGAAAAATGCTATAAATACACGCGATTCACGCGATCGCATGTTTGCTGGGACGCCAACGGGTGAGGTGATGCTGCTTGGTGTTGGGGCCGGCTGACTTTAAGAAACCTGGCCATCGCCTCCCTCCATCCTCCAGCTCTCCTCCACCTCTACTCCTCCATCTGCCCTCATTTATCCTCCGCGCCTGTCTCTCCTCCACCTCCATCTGTCCGGCATGCGTTCATCCTTTATGGACCATCTCCAGTCCCTCCCCCGCTGCGGCCGGATGCCGCCAGGCATTCGATTTCGCTCGTCGGGAGACCGCGGCCCCACCCGCTTCCCCATCTCGTTCCCCCAACCTCCTCCGGTTGCATGACAAGGCCCTCGACTCCCATTGGCTCCCTGGTGCCCAACACGGGGATCTCCATGGCTTAAGGACACTCTTCTACGTGCATGTGTGCACCAACATCCGCTCGCGGAATGCAGCACGTCATGATCCTCAGGCCGGCGGCCCCTGGCAGGCACGAGCTGTCCAAGTTTTGCACAAAACTTCCTCCTCTGTGCCCAGACCATCTTTTCAGAGTCTGTCCCCCCTTTTTTTTTTTTTTTTTTTTTTTTTTTTTTTTATCAAGAAAGCCTGTAACATTTCCTTCCTCAGGCGCACGAACCGAAAGAGCTTCATTAGTATTTCAGCAGAAACACTAATGATGATATGATCCTGTAGCTCAACAAATAGAACCTTGTGCTAAAATCGCAAAGGTTGTAGGTTCAAATCCCAACAATCGCGCTACTATAAATTACTTTGCTTAAAGGCGTCAGCAATAAGTCGTAAATCCATGGAACAGAACAAGAATGTGGACCAGATCAAGACGGACCCCGCGAAGGCCAAGAGTGTCATTTGTTTCACCTCGGGTGGGAAAGCCAAATGGCGGATCTGACATGTAGTGGTTGGAGGTCACATGACCCTAAAATAAATAACGACCTGCTGATTCGAGGAGGTGTGTGGCCTTCCAGGCGCAGAGCAGGAGGAAGTGAGTTGCAAGCATGAAAAGGAGACCCCTGCACGCGAAGAACCACTTGATTTACCGCAGAACCTAAGTGCTAACGAAGCGCAGACCAGAGATGAATGCGGATCTGGGCTAATCTGCCATCGGACCTAGGAACAAATGCCGTGTTCTGGGCCCAGCCAGCTTCACACGCCTGCCCCAGGCATAACCTACCCCCCCTCCTGGATGATAATGGTCCACAAACATCCACGGCACTGATATCTGGGACCACCCTGAGTTTAGTTTTGTTTTTCCGCATCTGGAACGCCCAGGAGCGGGTCTGGTTTTAAAGGTGTTGGTCAAGGTTTATTTTGTTGGTTGTGGGCATGGGGGGGGCAGTATTTGTGTCCTGCGTGAGCGTGCGAGACATTTGCACGGGACTGCCAGAGGCTGCTTATGCGATTACTTGGGCTAATTTACCCAACTAGTAGTCGGACGGCTGACGAAAGCCGAACTGCCGCCGGGGCTGACCTGAGCGTGGTGGATGCGATAGTGTCGCCGTTGGCGACCAGCGGATGTAATGACCTCACCGAGGGCCGCGTGGCTGAGGATAAGCAGAAGTGAGCCTATGATATCAGCATCACAGCTACTGCTCTGTGTGAGTTCCTGCGATAGCGATGTGCGTCGCTATTAGGTGGCTCAGTGGGTATCCCAGCTGTCTCAGACAACCAGGACTAGGGGTCTGGATCCCACCTCCGCTGCATGTGTGGAGCTCGCACACATTTCCACCTGGTACTCCTGTCTCCTCTCCCAGTCCAAGGCATGCACTTTGACTAATCGGTGTCTCTAAAAACACTGAACTGGCATCCCACCCGGCTGTCCCTCCCACCCTGTGCTCTCAGGAATAAGCCCCAAGTGACCCTAACTGCCATTATTGGATAGCAGAGGGGTGGATTATTGTCACTTTGGACAAACAATTGACAGAAATGGGGCCTGACAAAGTCCCAACGGTGTCAGTCACAGGATTTGAGCCAGCTACCCTCTGATCACTGCCAGTGTCCTAACCCACTAAACACCGCGTTTTTATGTTTATTATGCTTATTAGTAGCACTGGGTCATGGTGGGCCTGGAACCTATCCCTGGTAGACAGGGGACATGTCCATCCATCCATCATCTGCTCCAAACCTGCATTAATTTCAGCATCAGACTTGACCCTTAAGCAGGGACCCTGTCCCCCCCCCCCCCCCCACCTCCCCCATATGCCTCCACCCCTCTGTTCTATTCGTGGTGCTTTGCACTGTGGCCTGCACGCCGCAGGCACTATCAGACGCGCGGTCTCGCCCTGGGGGGGCTAGGGGCTTACTTTGGAATTCGCGATCGCTGTCTGAAATGAGGGTCATTTGGACGCAGAGTTAAAGCTCTCTTTAAGGTGATTACAGGGAAAGCGAACATCCGGGGTCCCATCCGGGGGGTCTGTCAGCAAGCGAAGCATGTCCTCGCCCCGGTCCGCGTCCTGACAAAAGGTGGCATTGACCAAAGCCCGTCCAGAGATCCCCCGCCTGTTACCCCACTGTTAGAGGAACCCACCTGGTCTAGCCCACTGCTCCATGCGGGGGGTGGGGACCCCACAGAAGGCGTGCAGATGTGCTGGGGTTGGGGGGGGGAGTTTGAACCGAGGTAGGTCCACGACGGCCTCCTGCATATGGCAGCAATATCGCTGCTGACATCATTTCCATTTGGAAATCCGTTTGGCCGGGGGGAGAGAGGACCGGCCTGTCCTCAGTCAAATCTGAGCCCCCCCCCGATAAATCTGATAACGGTGCCCTGTCCTTTAATGCGCCCTAGTGGCTTACACATGTGTCACAGCGGGGGACACATTCTGTCAGCACCGCCGCCTGGCTCTGGTTTCTACGCTGGAGTTCAGATGCAGCTTTGATCCAAAGTCACAGCTCTCCCTGCAGCTGTGTCTCCCTAACTGCCATGTTATCTGCCACCCGTTACGCTAGCGCTATGACGTTTTGCCGTATATTAAAGGGGCGGGGGGGCGCTTGACTTTAATGATGGGATCCAAGCTGGCATCATCTGAGCTGAGTGTGCGGGTCGCACTCTCTCCTCCGTGCGTGTCAGCGAGTGGGTGCGTGCCAAGCGGATTAAATGACCAGATTATATATTTTTTAAGTAAAACTCACTGCACTCCATTAGCCTCAGGCCTGTCCCATTCCCAGAGCATGCCCCCCCACCCCCATTTTTTACTGGGTCGGGTGCCCAGCCGACGTGGACCGGGGTGTGCGATGCATCAAGCGAGGATGGAACATTCCAGATGGATTTGAGTCCGCGGGCCGGCGGGCCGGCAGCACCTGGGCAGGCTCCGAAGCCTTTCATCTCGCCATCACGGCCGTACCTAACTGGATCCGACGGCTTCATGCTGCCCAGTGAGGACATTCCAGCTAAATGCTAATGTATCTGTTCCACTTTCATGGGCTGCATTCCTCAGGCTAATTAACAGCACACATCTGACCCCGGAACGACTGTTTGGGCCAGACCCCACGCAGACCCGGGCGCCTTGGGACGCGACCCACCGCCTCCGCTGGTTTTTCTCTCTCCTTCCCGGCCATTAACGCCCCCCACGGCTTTTTTTGTGACCTGCTGGGCTTGCTTTCAGAAGTGAGGCCAGCATGGGGTGGGGGGGCATTTTGGGGGGTGGCTGGCAGACTCCGGAGAACGCCATCATTTAGACGATTACAGCTAAAATCCTGTCCTCCGTTTTAAACGGGGCATCTTTGGCGTGCGGGTGGCGGGATCCGGGGGGGGGGGGGGAGAGACGACGACACAGTTTGCAGCTCCTGCTCCCCTGTGCGAAATGTCCTCCATAGTAGCTTTCTGACAGTAACAATACTACGGGTCGTGACCTCATCCTTATCTCCTCTCGAGGGCGGTATCTGGTTTCAGAGCCCCTGACTTTAATCCTTGTTGGAGGTAACATCTCCTGCTTCAGAGCCCTATAACACTGCACTAATATGATGTATGTATGAATATACCCTCTATTACCCTGATATGACCACTACATCTCGGAGCGGTACTGAATGACCCTTCACCTTCGACTGACTAGGAAGCATCCGTTCCCCCTCGCTAATCACCCCCATTAGCTCGTCAGGTGTCCGCAGTACAAATTCCAGCAGCCCCAGTGGCACCATGGAGACGGCGGTTGCCCTGGCGACCGTACATATGTCCTGGGACGACTCATGGACCTGTGAGGAAAACTCAGTCACTGTCACCTCGATGCAGGACAGGGGATCTGCCCTTTGATACTCGATCACTCTTACCTCGGCTTTTTCCGCCATACCTTAATGAACCTTAACGAACCTTAATGTATGATTAACTTTTTTGAAGTGCAATTTAAAAAAAGAAGATAAGAGCATCCTTAAAACTACCCCAGAGATACGGGTATAAGAATTGGGGAGAATGGGGGGGGTGTGTATCCTCCAATATTTAATTTGGATTCATTCACTCCCCCCCCCTCCCCCCCACAATAAATATTCCATTAAATTAATATTTTTATTATCCTATGTAATTGCACAAAGACTAATTTCTGTTTGAGAAATTTGATGGATAAAGACTTGGCTTTACTTATAAATACATGCTACATTGTCTGATTAACAAGACAAAAACACAAACAGGCAATATACATGTTGAGCATGTGGTGTGTGTGTGTGTGTGTGTGTGTGTGTGTGTGTGTGTGTGTGTGTGTGTGTGTGGGTGTGTGGTTCGCTGCGAGTACTAAATCGCCATCTGTTATATCCTGAAGCTACTACGCACAACGCTGTCCAAGTGAGTCACCAGTCAGTGGACAGATACTGGGGGAGACCCAGGCGCAGGCTGGATGGGGGGGTTGGGGATTGAGGCAGGACAATGGACAGGGAAGCCAACGGTGAATTATCTTGAGCCACCAACCACAGGTGAAACCCACTTCCTACTGGTGGTTGTTTCTGGGGTAGGTGGGGCCTTGTGACACCAATGACACAATCAGTTGGGGACTGCATGTGGACCTGGGGCTGAGGGCAGCCTGTGTCCCCATATCAAAATTCGACCCCAGTGATCGCACGTGGCAATACACGAGTGCACTTTCCACTGCCTTCAGTTCTGTCCCAGCCTGGTTGTTTGTGGCTAATTAACTGACAAAAAAAAACATCTTTATTTCTGTGTTGGTGAGCCGGTATTGACGTGGAAAAAAATCTCCAAAATGTGTTCAAGAAAAACAACCTTCTCTGAGTGTTTCCAGATACGGTACTCGAGTAATCGAGTGTTTTTAATGTGTCTCTGTTTTTGTAGGAGTGAATCACAACAATCACAATTCAAATTACTGAATATGACTGCACATGATATCATTAGGCTGATCGTTAGGTTGATCATTAGGCTGATCGTTAGGCTGATCGTTAAGCTGATCATTAGGCGTCCTCTCATTGTGCCTGGGAGATGCCTCATTACGGCACTAATTGCTCCTGTTTTATGAATTGCCTTGCTGAGAATTCCAGGAATTTTTTGGGCGAGTCCAGTCACCTTCCCTAGTTGTGGCCGGCTGTGTCGAATGGACCGATGGTTTCGTCCCGAAAGGCCGTGAGGAACGGTTAGAAAAAATTCCCGAGGAGACTCCTTTAGAGTGCAAATCCCGAGCTTTAATCAGCAGATTACACAGAACCTGAACTGGGAAAAGGCCGGGATGACTCCTGTGGGTCCGTCTGTAGGCAGGGAGGGGTCAGGGGCCGCGGAGGGGCCCTGCTGGTGGGCGACACCCGAGCGGTCAGTGTCAGGTGGTGCGCCCGTGTGTGCGTGTGCCTGCATACTGATAGCTCTGGGAGAATCAACAGTCCAGGTGGTCCTGAGTGCGGAGGGGTGGGGGGGTCAGGTCACCAGCACATGATCAGGGGAGGCATACCTGTGAAACCAGGCCTGCTATCCCCACGTTGCAGGGAAACTCAACACTTTCAACCACATGCCTGGAGCATTCACCCTCTCCCAGGAGGGCCCCCACCCCCCCCCCTTTACGGTCTTCTGCCCAGGACTCTCCTCCTGAGCGGTATCACTACCAGGGTCTTCTCAAAGAGGCTCAGTTTCAAAACACTTGATCCGAATCACTCATTCCGAAAACACTGCTGGTAAATTCCTAGCTGTGACCCCCCCACCCACCCGCCCGCCCGCCGCTGCTAGAAAATCATTAGACAAAGGTGTGTCAGGAGTGACAGCTTTATTGGGTTATTTGATACGGACAGTAAAGGAAAATGTCATTTTTGGGTTAGAGTACAATCCACGGTAACACCGACCTGGATCCCAGACAGGGAATGATCCAGCATGCAGCTCCGGGGTGTTAGTTTGGAGCCGCGGAGACGATGCCGAGCCGCTAAGGCTCTGGTCCGCCATTTTGTTTTTCTGATAACGCGCCTTCGGCAAGCGCTGTGTTCAACCGTTTAACAGAGAAGGTCAAGCAAATTGCCCAGATCAGGGTTACCTTCAGGTCAGGTTAAATTTGCAGGTTGTATTAACTACCACGGCAGGGTGGGGGGGGGGGGGGGGGGGCTCATATCTTCTGGTTTCACATGAGGTGAGGAGTAGGATTGTTACAAGTTTATGGGTCACTGTCCGCTAATTATTAGCCCCTCCCACAAAACTAGCGGTCGTGTGCTAATACTGCCTTAGCGGTATTCCTCCCAGACTAACATCGAGCTGATTTAACCCTCTTCAAAGGACAGAGAAGTATTCTGGAAGAGTACACAGGCATCCCCACTTTGACTGGCACTGCCTCGAACCCTTGTTCTTAGTGCCCGGAAGACGGTGAACGAGGGGCCGAAACTGTTCACAGCCCGTGTTTTATAGCAATGCCCTAAATACTCTTCCTGGATGAAAATAGAAAGTTCATGCTTTAAAAAGCATTTTTAAAAGGACCTGTTTGTTCAGGCTGGATGGGGTAGATACCCAGATCAGGATCCAAAATAGCTTAAAGGGAAATTACAACAGGCCGAAACCACAGGGAAAATGCTCGAGACAATGTCCCGGGTCTGGAAACGTATAGCCGTGTGTTCAGGATGCGCACGAGTTAAGTAGTAATCAAGACCGAGGTCCTACACCAGGATCTAAACATGGCGATGAAGTGAGGCCCAGATCGCAGGATCCCTTGTGATTAGTGCTCAACATGGAAGCATTCATTTTGTTCACAATTATAACGCGGTGCGCCGATCCACTTATCGTTTGGATAATGACAGATTGCTCCAGCGAGGTCTTACGGAGATCACCTACGACATCCAAACTGCTGCATACGCATCCACATTAAAAGCCGGCTGAGGGTAAAATTGCTGCATACCTAGTCATTACGAAATGGGGCTTGGCGGTAGGTAGAAGAGGCCGGCACACATTCTCTCTCTCTCTCTCTCTCTCTCTCTCCCCTCCCTGCATTTGTCTTCAAATGATCTCCTGCAATCTGGACCAAATGAGTTGCAGCCTAGCTCTGTGGGAGTGCTCACTGGGACATGTTTCAGTCTGGGAGGGCCTGCTTGAGAGCATATCTGCCCCTATTATTTAGCGGCATCTCTTTTGTTTTGATGAACATAAATAGCGTCCAATGGGGGATGATCTTTCCTCGGTACCGTCTCGACCAATCATATCGCTTGCCGGCGGAGACATTTTGTCGAATTGTGCGTTACAGCTGTTCAAGCACTCGGCCACTTAAGGAAACAGTGCGTTTGAAAAATACGGATCTGCCTTACGGCATGCGTGTTAGGATGGCGTGAACTGCTGGTAATCGTCTGAATTCAAGGGGTGCTGAGTCCGCGGAGGAGTCCACTGGCATAGGGAGAGGTCAGGCCAGTTGTGCTTTGATCCCAGTGTACGGCCTGGGGATCCGAGTTCATCTCTCAGCAGCACAAACAGAGCGGACCTCGGGTGACTCATCCTGATTAATTACCATGAAACGGTCTGCCACCCTCATGGGCCACCCCCCCCCCCATCTCACCCCCCCCCCACCGTGCCCCCTGGCCCTGGCTCAGTTGTAACCGGGCCCAGAACAACCCACCTTGAAAGTGTACAAATGTGTCACACTGGAAGCCGGACGCGATTCGCCGCAGCCCGCATGACGTAAACGTTCCAGGGAAAGCCGGTGAGGCTTCACCTCGGCATCCCGGCCTCTCGCTGGATTTTCCAGGCGGTGCCCAGGAGGGCCGAGAAGGTGTTTTTCGACAGAACATCGCCGCTTCTGTTTGTTGTTTTCTTTCCCCCGTTTGACTTGGGCCCCTGGGTGACAGAAAGCTAACGGCTAATGGTAGAGCGGCTCGCCGCTTCTTCGCCATGACTCACCGGGGGAATTCACGCATTTCACACAGTAAATAATGTCCTCAACTGCTAGCTGTGTTTGGGAGTGGGGGGGGGTGGGGTGGATAAATATCGGTTGCCATGACAAAGGAATCACACAACACAATCACACATTTTCCCTTACGGCACCTGTGTAGGGTTATTTATATTTAATTCACACTTACAGATTTTTCATTTACGTCTCATTTTTATAAGCAATGCAGTTATTTTATTTGAGTCACTTTAGGATGCCAGCACTAATAATTGTTTATTTAGCAGGGATGATTTTCCGTGAATTCCTGTGCGAAGCACTTTTTTGTGTCTCCTGTTGTTACGAGAGGGCTGTTGTTACCCAGAGTGACGGCAATAGTCTCGACATTTCTGCTAAGGTAACATTTCAAAGCGGAGCGAAACATTACCACAGTCTACCAGACGTGACGCGTATGGAGTTCAGACCTTGAGTCATAGTACCAACAGCATGCTACTGTTCCTTCCCCTTAATCGTTGCGCCACATGCTGGCCGAAAACTGTAACAAAATGTCCGTAAGTAATAGGAAGCAGAACTGTTAAATGAAACACTCTTCGCTGTATTTTAGTCTGTGATTGGAGGATAACCTTCTGCTTTCAGGTATGCTGTGTGGTTATTTTTCATATGTCGTCTGTTTTTGGAAGATTTCCCATAATCCCCTGCAGTTGCAGCGTTTCTTTGACGTCCAAGAAAATTTTTGGATTCGCTGCCCTTTGGAAAGAAAGAGGGGAATATTGACACTAATTGGAAGGACAGTTGGCCTGTTCTGGAATGTTCTGGAATGCTCTACGATTGTTCCCATAACGAATTTGCCCTCCATTAACAGCACCACCGCGGTGAGGAAGTTGAGAGCTCATGCAATCCAGGAGGCAGCACAGCGGCCGATTGCATAAAAACCCCAACAGCGGCGATCTCAAGCAGAAGATCCGAGGACGTTTATTTTTTTCTCCTGTTCACTCTATTATCAGCATTCCCTCACTGCCCCCCCCGTATCGACTCGCATCGTTTTAAGTTCACAAAATAGCGCAGTTGCCGGAATCCAGATTAAAGAAAATGCAAATGACCAGAAATGCAAGAGAGATGAAGAAATCTCAGGGCAGGGGTAGAGGGGGAGATGGTGTTAAATGGTTCGCTCGACCGTGTGACTCCACACTTCTCGTCTGCAGCCCTAATGACGAGCCACCAGCGGAGCGCAATTAAGCCACCATCGACCCCCGGCCTCAGTCGCCAGACCCAGCCGTCACAGACATTTCTGTGGTGGAGTCATTAAACCCACGTGCGGCTCTCTGTCTGTGGTCACCAGGGGTCACGATCCTCCGACTCCGACTGAATAAATCATAAAAAGTTGTGCTGGGACCACACAAGTAGCGGCGGGCGCAGGACACATGCACAGCCCTGGGCTTGTTATTGTACTGAGAAGAAAACGCCAGAGTGTGGGGCGAGAGAGAGGGAGAGAGAGAAAAGGAGGAAGAGAGAGAGAGAGAGAGGGAGGCGGGGGAGAAGAAGAGGGAGGGAGAGAGGGATGGGGAGAAGAAGAGGGAGAGAGAGGGATGGAAAGAGAGGGAGGGTGTAAGGGAGAGAGAAAAAGGGGGGGAAAGGGGAGATAGAGGGGGAAAGAGAGAGGGAGGGAGAAAGGGTGAGAGAGGGGGAGAAAGAGAGAGGGAGAGAGAGAGACAGAAAAGGGGAAAGCGGGAGAGAGAGGATGAGAGAAAGGAGGAGAGAGGGAAAAAGGGAGGAGAGTGACAGAGAGATTGAGAAAGAGGAAAAGAGGGAAGGAATAATAGGGAGAATAGGCAGAGAAAACAGAATACACAGAGAGAAATATGCTGAAATTTATTTATTTCTGATAGATAGATAGATAGATAGATAGATAGATAGATAGATAGATAGATAGATAGATAGATAGATAGATATCCAGAGGTACGTAAATAAAAGACCTTTCTGTATCCCAGGAGGATGGCTGGCTGGCTGGATGGATGGATGGAGGGATGAATGGACAGGAGGGAAGAGAGGAGGAGGAGGAGGTAGAGCACCAGTGGCCCCCCATTTGCGCCTGTGGCACCCCCTGGAGCAGATATGGTTTAGAGACATCCTGTGTGATAGGCCGGCACCCTGGGGCCCAAGCACGGCGGCCAGAGTGTCCGCTTTCCGGATTGGGGTAGAATTCCCGCTCCCGCTGGGAAGAGCCCGGCACGGGGCCAGAGAGGGATCCAGCCGCTCCACAGCCAGGAAGTTAGATAAGCAAAAAGGATGCATCAAAAATGTTAGCATTTGGCACATGACGTCGTGTGTGGCAGGCTTCAGCGGCCAGCGCTCATGGTGGGGGGTAAACCACGGCGAAAGCTGAATTTAGAAAACACAAAAAAACTACATGTAACACCAACAAACAAGCTGCAAAATAGTGGATGGGTTATGGCACAGTGGCTTCAGAAAAGGAAGCAAATCCAGTTGAGCATTAAATCAACATTAGCTTGTCTCTGTTTGATTGGACACTGAATATTCACATGCAAAGAAAAGACTTACAAAGACCCCCTTTAGATTAAACAACCGAGATCTATTTACAGTGATAAAAATTGTAAAAATCCATTTCGACGGGGAAAAATAACAATTTAGAAATAATATTTAATTCCCAAAACGATTTGTAGAATCATCTGGGAATGTGATCTATATACAGTATGCAAATATATATGACATTATATAAATACATGTAAAAATTGTCATTAATCATAAAAGGTTCCAGCAATTAAACGATTCTCACACGTTTACTGGGCTCCTGAGTGCAGCCGAGACCAAACAATGAAAGTAAAAAGTAAAGTGCATCGTGATTTGTCGTCAGGGCCTGCTTCAGGGGTTTTGGGAGTACATATTATAGGTGTGGTCTTCAGAGACACTCACTCCTTAACCCGCCAGTGAAACTTTACAAGCAAAAGGTGCTGTGTGCGTGATACCCTTTGGTCCCAGTGATCAATTTCGGGCGCAGCGAAAGACGTCGTCTGCATGAAGTAACCTGAGAAATCTGAGTTATCCCTCCTCCCTCAGGTCATGGGGCAGCTCTGGGGTCATAAAACCCCCTCCCCTGCTCCTTATTCACAGTTTTCTTAACACTTTTTTTAACGTGAGATCAGCCGTTAGATTACGAGAGGGGGAGAGAATTCTATGATTCCTTTGCCTGGGCGCACGTGCACAGAGCACAGAAAACACAGCCACAATAACCTTGCCCTTAATTAAATTAATTCTGTCCAGAATGTTTACTTATCCAGGTGGTTCCGGAATCCCAGCGACAAACATCTGCTGCGTGACCCTCTTTACAAGGCCGGGGTTGAACACATTAACACATTAAAGTTGTGAGGGATCCTGGGGAGGGATCAAAGTCTGGAGCAAATTAATCCTGGCTCCTTGACGTATATAATGCTACCTTCTGCTCCGTTCGGCCCACAGCGCTGACCGGCCACCTCGGTCACCTGACCGGGATAAGAGGGCATGTCACAGAAATGGAGATGAGAGCATGAGGTTCAGGGCAGCACGGGTTAGGGTAAGTCGACCTGTGCGGGTGGCCGGGTCGCTGTTCGGGTCTGTTTGACAGTTGACCTTACACCGCTTCCGCCACTGTGAGTGACCCGGCCATTGTTAAGATTCGTTTTGCATCTGTGGACCCAGTACTGAAGCTGCTGGATCTCCCTTTCCATACACACACACACACACACACACGGTCATTTGCTGGTAAAGGCTGATCTTCTGGCTTTTAAGGGAAATGGAAACCAGGTTCTCCGAGTCTCTATCTAGAAGTTTCTCCTCCACTGTCTTTTGACATTCGTTCTATCCCTTTCCCTTTTTAAACGCGCCATTTTTGCGAAAAAGATGCAGTAATAGATTGCCACACGCTCTTGTGAAGTGTCTTGGGGGTGACTGCGTAGTGAAGGGATGGTATATAGAAATATAAATCGAATAGAATATCTAAGCCTCCTCCACAGGTATTTATTAAGTCAAGCATCTGATGTTTTGCCATCAAGAGACTGGCGTTCAGTGTCTTCTGTGTCATGAACCTGGAACTTGGGACCTAGATCTTGGAACCTAGAACTTGGAACCTTGGTGGGTGCTGGGAACAACACTGGCTTGGGATGTTGGGAGTCCGGGTGTTCAGCGTTTCAGAAAAGTGAGCAAAAGAACTTGGAAGCGAGAACTTGGAACCTAGAATATGGAACCTCGACGAGGGATCCACTTTGCAGTTATTTCCACCAGACGGACTCTGACAGCTGAGAAAGCCGCCGCGCCCCACGCCGGACTCACAGATTGGTCTTTATGCTCCTGTTTATTATTTTCCCCAGTAATCCATGCTGCAGAGAGCTCTGTGTCAACATCTCACTGGTGGTTCCCAGGGCTCCAAACGAGAGATAGGGTGCACTGAACCTACCATGTAAACTTTGTACAACACATTCGGCAGAACTGTAATTATTTACAAAACCGAGGCATTGGGAAATTTCTGCCTAAAAAAACCCTCGGAGTAACAAAATAAGTCTCCAAGAATTGCGTAGGGCTCTGTGGATCATTTAATTGCATCCCAGCTGCTGGGGGGCACAGTTAAGAGGTAACATTTAAAAAAAAAAACGCTCCTTCAGCTGCAGTGACTGTGCGTGCCAGTCCTGTGTTATACAGGATCACAGCATCCATCCAGGGTCATGACCTAACGACCCCCAACGCGCGACTCATCCTGGCCCAGGTGGAGAGCCGCCTGTCTCCATGGCATCGTTGCTTTGCCCCTGACGAGAGAGAGCCTGGGAGATTTTCTCAAATCCACCTTTCCGCCGGTGTTTGTAAACGCCCCACCTGCCCCGCCAGACCACCCACCCGGCAGGGGGAGACGGGGTGGGGGGGGGGGGGGGGGGCACGTGGCCTCCCCCGTAACCTCTCTGGGTGGGCAGCACGACCTTGAACTGGAGCAGCGCGTTCCAGGCGACTGAGAGGCTCGGGGGATGCTCGTGCCATTAAACAATGCTATCATATGTGGACCTTTTGCAGTGGGGTTTGGTGGGGGGGGGGGGGGGGGGGGGGGGGAGAAGAGTCTGCACAAGAGAAGAATGAAAATACTGCTGAAAGAAATATGTACGAGACGGCTTTCATTCCTTAGGGTGCAATTTAACAGAAAAAGGCTTTGTTTTATTTTCATATTTGTTTCACATATTTATACAGTGTATATATATCCATCCATCCATCCATTTTCCAAACCGCTTATCCTGCTGGGTCGCGGGGGGTCCGGAGCCTATCCCGGAAGCAATGGGCACAAGGCAGGGAACAACCCATGATGGGGGGCCAGCCCATCGCAGGGCACACTCACACACCATTCACACTCACACGCACACCTACGGGCAATTTAGCAACTCCAATTAGCCTCAGCATGTTTTTGGACTGTGGGGGGAAACCGGAGTACCCGGAGGAAACCCCACGACGACACGGGGAGAACATGCAAACTCCACACACATGTGACCCAGGCGGAGACTCGAACCCGGGTCCCAGAGGTGTGAGGCGACAGTGCTAACCACTGCACCACCATGGAGCGGTCCACATTTTTGCTCCCTCCCAGCTCCCTAACGTTTCTGTCTGTGGATCCCTGAGGACCGATTTGGGAAACCCCGCTCTAGAGAGATAATTAGCTCAGTGATAAGTGGCCTTTCTGTTATGGGAGGTGGGAGGGGGTGGATGGGGGGGGGGGCGCTCTGCCGGGCCTCGAGCAGTTTGCGCTGGTATCTGACGACGGCCTCGCCTCCTCCGCGTCCTGCAGGGGGCACCGACCCCAGAGAGCTGGACGCTTAAATCAGGATGATGGCGGAGTGCCGGAGAGACACAGTGACCAAAAGCCCTTCAGTCTTCAGGATTGTGTCTGTGTTGGTATTTTTCTACGTGGCTTCCAGGGATGAAAAGGCCAGCGGATGCTCGGCTGTGTGTGTGTGTGTGTGTGTGTGTGTGTGAGACGCACATGTTCCGTGAAAAAAATGCACAGAAAATAAAACAGGACTATTATCTGTATCTAAACAAACAGCGCGTGTGGGCTCACAGAACACGCAGGGGGCGCCGCGCCCCCCCCCCCAATTAGAAAACCAAACAGAGGCCGTGACCCCTGGCACCATAGCCGCTGGGTGTCTACCTGGGCGCCGGCCTTGTTTGGGTTTCGGGCCTTAGACCCGTCACTTTGGGGAGGTGGGCCGCTGAGGAATCAGTAGCTATGGAAACCTGACAGCAGATCTCAGAGGTTACTGCGGTCCCCCTTATATTAACATCTCTTGCGTTTCTCGTTTATTAAAAGCAAAGCCTCCCCCTCCCCCCACGCTGTTCCGGTGAATTCCAGCGATGCTGCACCGATTGGCCCCAACCACCCATAGCTGGGTGCCCAGTTAATGAAAAGAGATGGATGGATCTGTCTAAATTGTATTTGTTTTGACCTGATTTTTAAGAGAGAGTCCAAATGGACTCCTTGACCGCTGGTGTTCCCAGTAGATGGAAATCTATGGCAGACCATATCAGCTATAATAAATTTCATATCAATGCTAATTCGTGATATCAGAAATTCTATTTTAGCTAGTAAGATTAAAAATGTTTTTCTCATTCATTTCACTGAGATTTGGAATTTAAACTTGTTAAAATGCCAATTTCTGATATGAGGAATTAAAGTGTAACTAGTTATAATTAAAATCGTGCTATAACTAGTCACAAATTAATTCCTGATATTGAAAATTGGATTTCCGACTGGTGAAAATTTTATTTTCCATATCAACAATTGTCATTTACAACTGCATTCCTGACATCAGAAATTAGTATTAGCATTTTACCTTGTTGAAACTGCATTATAAACACTTACAGTGTTTACAGTATGATATCAGAAATTGACATTTGAACTAGTTCAAATTGCAACTTTCATTGAAATGAATGAGAGAAACGTTTTGAATCTCTTTAGCTAAAATGGAATTTCTGCCAGGGTGTAGTTAAAGATCAATGGATGGAGTCTGTACCGGTGGGGCTGATGGCAAACTATTCATGACTTAAGCGAATAAATATATATTTATTTGGGGGTGCTAAAAACATTTTAGGGGGGCTAAAGCTCTCCTTAAATATGCCTATGAACATCCATGATTTCCGATATCTACTGAAAATCGAAATTTTATAGTTCTGGTATGAAAAATATGCATTTTAACTAGTACAAGTCAAATATCTGATATGAGAAATATATGTACATTATAACTAGGTAAATCTGAATTTCTGATATCAAGACATTCTAACTAGTTAGAAGAAGTCAATCTGCCTGTCCTTGCCCAAGAAATCTGACCAATCAGGTGAGATACATTTAATCCACTCCAAGAGACACTTCAGAGAAGAAACAATATTTATTTTTTCCCAGTATTGACAAAATTCATGAACAGTCAAACAGAGTTAATGCCTTTTGTGGTACTACTGAACAGTAACAACTTTAATGGTTTATTTCTTGCAAAAATGATAAAATAATGATTTATAAGTGGAGCACTGGGAGTATTTCAAAGCGTAGGGCATACACCCTTACAAATAACATTTATCTAACTAATAAATACTTCAATTAAATAACACTCTCCATTACTCATTGCTGACACGATCTTGTTAGGAGGGTCGGCCATGTGCTGTGAGTTCTCTCTAAGGATGGCGCTCTGGATCAGTTGAAGATCCAATGGCATTAGTGGTGTCTTGACATACAGGGCGGTGTTGTGCTGTAGTGCACTTACTCAGGTGTCTGAGCAGAGTAACCTAACCAAGGGTGTTTTAGGCACAGAAAGCGAATCGGGCTGCAACCTGGCCGACTCCATGCACATTCCTTGTATTTTGAGGATGGCGTGTGGCTTGGTGGGTTAGGACACAATCCCTGTCATCAGAAGATCACTATTTCAAATCCCTATGTTTACAAAATCATATCACCGATAGGCCCATAAGCAAGGCCCTTACCTACAAAATGCTCCAAGCAGTGTTTCACTGTGGTTTTGCTAAATAAAAATGTATAAAAGCATAGGCGAAATTAAAAAAAAACACTTTAGAGACCCTACTGATTACTCCCAAGTAAACCAAGTACTCATGCTCCCAGATCTGAGTCCCAGTTTTACGCAGATGCGGAAACTGACCCCGCTGAGTTGCTGGAATCTGAATGGCTCTTTGATGTCACCTTAATTTGCTAGCGGGGTGCTAATTCTCTCCAATCAGGCTAAATCGGTATATTACAGGTCAGCAGCACTGTGGCTCCATCGGCCCGGCACTTAGCGACAGTTGCCATGGCAACTCTGAGCACTGACACCCCAATGACCTCTGGGAGAAACAGCGCCACTTAGAGGATGAGATCGTGTCACGCACCCCCACGGTTGTGATACAGACACTTCATCATTGAGGCAATTGAAGGGTTAAACCCGCAACGTGATAAGCAGAGTTTTGGATGCAGCGTGCAGGTGCAGCGGCGCATGCGTGGAATGGGGCGCATGGGTGCAGTGGCGCATGGCTGCGACGGTGCATGGGTGTAGCGGTGTGTTAGCCAGCCATCCATACAAATGATTAGAAGTGTTGAGTGCCTAATTTTGGCTTGGAACCTTAAAAAAAACAGGAACCACAAGTGAAGGTTCCCTCGCATGGGGTTCTTCCACTGGTAGACAAGTGCTAAAAGGGTTCTTCCACTGGTGTCGCGGTTTAGCTGGTCGCCACCACCGGCATGCGTGGACCCCCGTCAGGGCGTCTGCAGCGTGCCAGTGGGATTCAATTTCAAAACCACCTTATATTAAAAAAAATAATAATGATGATAGCTGACGGTAGCTGCATGGGAGTGAGATATCAGTCGATAATCCTTGCCACAAAGCGTCATGTGACTTGTCATCGTGAAAAAAAACTAAACTTTAATTTACTAACAGACCAAAGCTGACACATCTTCCGGAAGGCATAGGTACAATTTCAAAAGTGAGCAGACTGTGAATGGCGGGGGGGGTGGCATTGGTATGTCGGAAAAAAAAGGACTGAGGGGGATATACCCCTCCCACCCTCATTACCCCAGGAATGATGCCTGTGTTTTACAGCCTGCTCCGTTCTCTTCGATAAGACGTCGTTTTGCCGCCCAGCCGGAATGTTGCCAAACAGCATCCCTGTTTCAGGACCAAAGCGGCTCTGCCTGCTGAGGGAAGTCCTTTTATCGCCCCACCCCGTTTCATGGTGGTCTCTTCTCAGTTATCAGCATCTGGAACAGGGGCGCGGAGGAGACCATGACCCAACCGGGGGCCGTATCTGTGCAATTAGCCCCAGATAAACTCAGCATCCCGACTATGTACCCCGTCGCGTAAAACATTTACAGGGCCGAACTTTCCCATCAGAAACAGGGGTCTGTCAGGCCGCTGCCCTGGCTAATCGGCTCGACTGGACAGCCCGCCTCGTTCGGGTGGTTCTGGGGTCAGGGTTCGTGGGACTGGTGCTATGTTCGCGTGTACGTCGCTCCCAGCTCTCTGAAACGGAAGGCAGGGGTGGAGAGAGGACCAGGGGAACGACCTCACCGATGAGCGAGAGTAACACAGATGAACTGGCTTACCCAGTCACCCAGACCTCACCTCGCATAAACACAATAAATCATTACAACTTAAATATTTTAACTGTAAGTATTTAGAGTATTTAGGTATTTGAAACAGCATATACGTGTACTATAGACGTAAACAAACCGCAATGTACTGTATGATATATGGTAGACAAACATGGTATGCGTACTCCAGCTACTCTCGCTGTCGCTGTGTGTCATGTGATGCCGATCACATGACCGCAAAATGCACAGAAGTCACGTGACGTAGACAAAAATCCGCATTCCCGCAGCAATTAGAATGGCATAACAGAGTGAGGGGAGTACGTGCCTTCCGAAAACATGGCCTGGTCTTAACCTACTGGAGAAAAACTGGCCATATTGGGGACTGACTAAGACAATAGGCCACGCCCAATTCAGTATAATAACAAGAAGTGATGCTTTCTAAAGTTTTATGATTCAGGTTTCCAAACTCTGCCGTTCAAGCCTTGGGCATGAAATCGGACGCACTTCGGCGTGTGTGGCACTGTTCCCCTGGACCCGATGACCCACGATATCAGAACCAGGCCCAAGGTATGCAGTACAGCTGAATGGCTCAGCGTTTACTGTCTGCTAAGTAGACAGTGTGACATGCCCACGCCTCACAGCCACCCACAAATCCTGGGAAATCCGGCCTTTCAGATAGCTGTGTTTTTATACATCTACGGTTTCACAGGAATCCCGAAGACCACCGTGACGGTAACATTTTTAAGAAAGTAGAAATGGAAAATAACATTGTCCCTGTGACTGAAAGCACATGTACCAGAGGCAGCTAAGTCAAATCCCTGACACGATTATCCTTTCAACGATAAATTTATGTATACAAATATGGCCGAATCTGAGATGAATTTGGTATTTTATATGTAAATGTTTAGCGGGCACCAACAGAACATCAGTAAACAGATAATTATATTACAAGTATTTAATAAACTTGACCAGAGAATGGCAAGTTAATGTATAAATTACAGCCTGAGTCACATTGTAGTAGTTCAAAGTGATTTTGTTAGATGTTTGTTACCTCTTTAGAATGTGACATAAAACTGTTTTGCGTTTATTGAACTACTTCTCAAAAAAACTGAGTGATTTTCCCCTCATATCGACTTAAAAGGGAGTAGAGTTTGATTTTTTTCCCCGCTGGTTGTCCTAGACGTTGAAGACTTTTGAAATAATGTGAAAATTATTTGCACAGGATGATATGAACAGTGTGTGTTGGCAGGCCCGCGGCGATCCCAGTCCACCCAGTTTTAAAATCCCCCCAGAAAGGGTAATTACTGACGAACCAAGCAGGCAGATGTCTTCCCAGCTCAAGGTACCACAACGTTAAATTTTAGCCATCTGCCAGAAACGAATGAGATGATCTAAACCCTCCCCCCATGCCACCCCTTCCGCCAACCCGCCACCACCACCACCCCCGAGCAGAAATCACAAATCACTCAATACCTGAGACACAAAGAATTCCCCCCATCCTGGGAGCTTTTGTGTGGTCTATCTGGGCTCACCGTCTCCCTTTAATGAGGGGAACAGGAACCCAACGAGAGCGGAGTGCCGGGGGGACACACGAGAACCTCAGCGGCATGAGCGGGGTGGGGGGGGGGACAGAGGGGTACGGGAGACAGGGCTCTGCCGGGGAAATCGGCCCGGACCACCAGCATCGCCGATTCTCGTAACACTGTCACTGCCTGTAACTGCGGCCGCTTTGTGAAACAGACAGGCGGGCCATACCTGCAGGGGGAAACGCAGAGGCGCACACACACACGCAGCGAGGCATGGAAATGCGATTAGTATCCAACATCTGAAAACACACACGCGGTGCCAGAAATGCGAGCGAAATCCCGCCCCCTCCTCCTCAAAATAAGGATGCGATAATGTGATTTCCTCTGGCGATTACCCCCACGGAGCATCCATGCCAAGGTACGTGCTGTTCTGAGGGTCACACAGGAGCCGGGGGGGGGGGAGAGGGGGGCTTCTGGCCCCTTGTTTTGGGCCAGAGATAAGAGGCCAGTTTTGCGCTGCCCTGCAGGTCTGGTGATTCATCCCCTCCCCCCCCAAGACCGTGCTCTCCGTTATTAGAACACAGCCCCCAGGACAGGGGTGGTAGCGATGATGGGGGTGGGTGGCAGCAGTGGTGGGGGCAGGATCGAGTGTCACGTAAACAATTTTGAGACCACTGTGTCTTCCCTTCCTTGCACAAAATTACCCCCCCCCCCCCCCACGACCTCCTCAGCGTATCGTGCCACGGACTGGGAAGCCTGTGTGGCTCCGCTCACTCACACGTCATGTATACTTTATCCAAGCAGGACCCGAGAACAAGCCAGCGAGCTGGGGGAAAATAAAGGAGGTTCAGTGTGGTCTCATGGTTCGGAGCCAGTGATTTAGGGGCCGATGGTCCTGGGCAGTGAGCCCAGAGCAGCCACTGACTCGGTGGACGACTCGGGGCACGTCACCCTACTTAAAACGCCCTTGTGTGTGAGGCCCATTGAAGTGGGCCACAGGCGCGCATTACTGGAAATCGCTACTGGAATTGGAGTTTTTCTCGTTGTCGTACTCTCTCTCTCTCTCTCTCTCTCTCTCTCTCTCTCTCTCTCTCTCGTTCCGCCCCAAAGCTCTCGCAACAGATGGCCGTCGCTCATTAAACTGTCGCAACTATAAATTACGCCTTTTTTTTTCACCCTCACTCTCATCACTTAGATGTAACAAATAACCGGGCGGCGGATAGGAACCGGAGTTTCCACATGAAAGTGGGGTCGAGGCGGTGGGGGGGGGGGGGGCTCCGCGTTGGACGGAGCGGAGCGGATTCGGGAAGGACTACAGGTGAAGCGCGCGCGGACGATTTACGGAGGGGGGGCCGCGTTCCAACGATAAAACGCCCCCCCCCCCCACCGGATTAGCACCCTTACGTATAACCCGTGCCTTTTAATAAACGGGAATGAGGTCCCCCCCCCCGGGGAGCATGGAGTCCACCTTGGACCGTATCCCCTAACAATGTTTTGGGTGTTTCCTGCCCCCGGCCAGTTCCTGGTTACTTTAGATCCACACCCCCCTCCAAGATCTCAGGTTAATTCCACTTGACATGAAGCCTTTCAGAAGTGCAACTTTGAATTCTTTTGAAGGCCGTCTCTGTTTCACACCTGTTCAGACCTTTGTTCCGCTAACTTCCTTATGTTCTCTTCTCTTTTTTTCCCATGGGACATACCTGAGGCTGAAAGGAATCTGTCCTCATTCAGAGCAGGAATGTCCCCTTTGGCACTTCCATGGCCTGGGGGTCTTTCACGCCCCCCACCACCACTGCCTTTTGATGAGCCCGGCACGTAAAAACCACTTTACTTCCTGGTCCCACCACCATCAGCACAATTGGAACAAAAATGTAAATATCTATAAGATGGCCTGGGGGTCATGGAGACTTGCGACGTTGCATCGCAGTGTAATGCAATGCTGCATTCTGCATTCTACTTGCTCGAAAGGCAGCAACGGATCCTTCAGGAGCAGGATCCTCATGTACGCCGACAATCCCTCAGGAAGTGGGAGGCGGATGTGGCTCGGCTCAGGCTGTGGGTGGGTGAACCTACGGCTCACTCTTCACTGTAGAGCCGTCGAAATTAGGCAAAATAATGGTGACCGCCATCCATCCATCCATCCATCCATTTCTGTACCCGCTTGTCCTATGCCAGGACACAGGGGTCCAAAGTCAAATCCAGAAGCTATGGGCACAAGGCAGGGAACAACCCAGAATGGGGTGCCAAGCCATCACAAGGCTCACTCACACACCATTCATTCACACACCATTCACTCACACACCACTCACTCACACACCATTCACTCACAC
Source organism: Brienomyrus brachyistius (assembly GCF_023856365.1). Classification (NCBI taxonomy): domain Eukaryota; kingdom Metazoa; phylum Chordata; class Actinopteri; order Osteoglossiformes; family Mormyridae; genus Brienomyrus; species Brienomyrus brachyistius. The sequence goes on from NW_026042322.1 coordinate 1,562,155, forward strand.
ACCATTCACTCACACACCACTCACTCGCACACCATGCACTCACACACCACTCACTCACACACCACTCACTCACACACCACGCACTCACACACCACTCACTCACACACCATGCACTCACACACCATTCACTCACACACCATGCACTCACACACCATTCACTCACACACCACTCACTCACACACCATTCACTCACACACCATGCACTCACACACCATTCACTCGCACACCATGCACTCACACACCATTCACTCACACACCATGCACTCACACACCATTCACTCGCACACCATGCACTCACACACCATTCACTCACACACCATGCACTCACACACCATTCACTCGCACACCATGCACTCACACACCACTCACTCACACACCACTCACTCACACACCATTCACTCACACACCACTCACTCACACACCATTCACTCACACACCATTCACTCACACACCATGCACTCACACACCATTCACTCGCACACCATGCACTCACACACCATTCACTCGCACACCATGCACTCACACACCATGCACTCACACACCACTCACTCACACACCACTCACTCACACACCATTCACTCACACATGCACCTACGGGCAGTTTGGTAAGTCCAATCAGCCTGAGCATGTTTTTGAATTGTGGAGGGAAAATTGAGTCCCCAGAGGAAACCCTGCGATGACACAGAGAGAACTGCAAGCTCCACACGCACAGAGCTAAGGCGAAGACTCGAGCCTCGGTCCCAGAACCGATGACCAGCATCGTGCTGCCTCATCCTGCCGAGCGTGACCTCTGACCTAAGCGAACAGCACTATGCTGATCCCCATCTACGTTAACACTTTTTTCTAATGCTTTCGGCCGTCCATCACAAATGAGATTGACTCTCCTTCACAGTCTTATGAGGATATTACTTCACCAGATTATAATCACACTGTTTTATATTAACAACATATTATAATGAGCATGTGACCATCGGCACAGGAGAGATTTCGCTACTGGGTGGAACACGACTTCATGATTTAGGGGCAAAGGTCCATTCATGGGGGAGAAAAGAACCCAAATGCACTTGCGTGTGACACACATATAAATATTACGCAAAGAATGGAACACTGTGGCTTTGAAAAAAAATATGAGCAGAAAATGGACGCAGCAATGGACGAAATAAGCCTATTCATACGGAGTAATTCAGACGCAAAGGCAATGCAAAGTGCTTCACAAAGGCAAGCTTACAATAAGCACTGAGCATAACTTCTCTTTGCCATCACTGAAGAACCAGGATATATGCTCTGATTATTGTGCTTTAGTTTACATGCAGTTTATGTGCACAATTTATGGGCTGGCTCAGTGGGTGGCGCTGTTGCGTAACGCCTCCACGTTTGGGGGTTCGAGTCCTGCCCCTGCTCTGTGTATTTCGAGTGTCCTTCCTTAGGCACACAGGAACCATCTCTAAATCGACCGTAGCGTATGTACCTATGTTCGTATGCCCTGTGAAAGATTGGAAGCTCATCCAGGCTGTATCCCTACCTTGTGCTGTGTAAGATAGCCCCCCCGCCCCCCATGACCTGTCCAGGATTAGCACTGAGCACGAATTCCTGTTACTTTACTCGCATCAACGCGAGGCTACGCTCTTCTTCACAAAAGCGACAGGGACCTGCCGTACTTGCTGTCCACCAGAGTTATGATGTCAGGCGACGTGCAAAACCCTGGCTTCACGCCATAAGGCCGGGGAGCTCTGAGCATCCGCGGCCGCAGGTCCTCTGCAGCAGATGCAACCTCCCAGCCTGGCAGCTGCGTCCCACATGTTTAACACGCTCGTGGATGCCGGTTGCATTTTTGGCCGAGTCTGCACTGCAGCTTCCGCGCAATCGCCCACCGCCATTCCATCTTCTGGGGCTCTAAACGTCTATCGGGAAGCCAAAAAAGTGCGTACGGCTTTAGAATGTCAGCTATTTCCCCGGGGTCTCGGATCTAGAGGCCCAGCCCACCTTCTGGAGGCCCATTTCCATAATTGCCTACAGCCAAATCATCTTGGATTGCTGCCATTCCAGATTGCTGCAGATAAGCAGGTTCTGCTGTGGTCAGTACTCAGACCCCCAAGGAAGAACAGGTGCTGTAATATCAGTGATTTAAGGTCTGCTGGGTATTTGAAGTTTTTCTTTCTGAGAAAGGACCAGCCGACAATCCCACCCAGGATTACAATCTAATAATCTCTTTTAAGGCTTGAATAAAAAAAAAAATCCTTTCCTTATTTGGCTTCTGCTTATCAGCCTCTTCTGAAGAGCAACATAGCAGTAAGTGTTGCGACCTCTTTAGTCGGCGTGATACCGTCGCTCCTTTTAATTACACGGAAGAAAAACGGCAGGACTGTAGTTCTAAGTCAAACAAACATCTGTGATTGCTGAAACAACATTTGAAGGCGATGAAACCGAAATGAAGCATTTTACGAAAAACGCTTGCGTATTCTGATGTATAAATACGTATGCCGTAATGTTATGAGTATATACGAAACATTACATAATAGTCACTTATAATTACTTTTAATTCTCCCTCGTTATCATATTATTATAGTTAAAACCAGGCGAGGAGAAATTTTATTGACATAAGTTTTTGCGTTACTGTCAAATGACATTTCTGCATATAATTTGGTATATACAAACAAGACCTTAAATCGGCTCTAAGTCTAAATAAGTTTCCATGAAATGCACCGTGTTAAATCTTTTTATGGGTAGCCTGTAGCAAACAGAACAAAGGCAAGATTCTTCAGATGCATTCTTAGTATTTTCGCAGTGTGAATGAAAGAGCCGTTTTACAGGCTCATTTTATGACCAGTTTCAGCGATTAAATTTGTCAACAGAGGCGCGATGCTCCGCTTTGACAGGTAATCCACCCCCCACCCAACCCGCAGCGTGTACGCGAGTGGGCAAAAGGCGCGCACTCGCTAATTCTCTGATACGTCACCGCGCTCGCTCCTCTTCTCGCGCGCTAGTTAAAAAGAAGGAGGAAAGCAAAAAGAAACATGTGAGCGTTTTTGAAGGTCCAGTGAGAGTGAACTTAGTGCTACTTTTTTGACCTAACACACCAACCACTGTGCAGTAACGGAATTTAACTTATGGAAAGGCAAAAAAGTTAAGCTGACATCAAAACACTGTTTTATTTTAATATCAGATATTGTTTTTATTTCTGTGTTATGTCATCATAACCAGCACTTCAATTTATTTATTTTTAAGTACAATTTTCTTTTAAATATATTTAATAGAGATTTCTTTATGCATATATATATATATTCAAGTAAATTATTATAAGCATTGTTTACCTCTTTCTCGTAACAAAAATCTTAGCATTTTATTTTTTCATATAGATAAATAGTTGCATTTGCGTTTTTTTTTTTTTTTTTTTTTGTTTTGCTAAAGCATTTTGAGTATGAAACATTTAAAAATTGTACTGGTGTTGGCAATCGCGGTTAACGTCTGGGAATGTGGTGATGCAAAATTCGGTGAAAAGGGCGAAGTTAGCCCAAGGAGGAGGAGATGTTACGATGGAAGCCTACCGAAGCGCCTGAAAAAGAGAGAGAGAAAACTGTCAGTGGACAGCGGCAGCAGCGGGGAGATTTGTCACAGACTGTACCCTCGCGTGTCCTGCTGTCCCACCAGGAGAGCCGCCTATCAGATTCTTCACCGGCGAGACGCCAGGGTATGTTCGGCACGTTGCATTCTTGCATGCCTAGATGAGCCTCTGTATTTCACAACGCTCGGGGGAGATATGCATAACTGCGTTTTCTGCATCTTATCTTTGGAGGCAAAATTGTGCAACATTACAAATAACCATGTGGAAAAACATTTGTAAATGGGAGCCGTAGCTTGATGATCACTTTCCAAATGCTTTTTGTGCGGGGCTCGGGGATCATCAAAATGCTATGCAGTTTGAAGTACGAGAACAGTGATAACTGCGCAGAAAAACAACAGTGTTACAGGAGCGAAAAGACAGCAGGGCAGAAGTAGGGAACCTTTTCTTGGCCTGGGCACGAGCACAGCGTTCCACTGTTACCATGGTTATCGCTCTCTAAACCTTTTCGCTGAGCAGAAAAGTGCGACTTATAAAGCGACCCGGAGCCGCCGCGGCTTCGAGGCTTCGCTGACTCAATTTCGAAGTCCGTCTCGCTAAAACGAGAGACGCCAAAATAGGGCTTTCCAGGGTTTCCCTTCTGCATGATGTAGTTTGGTTTCGCTGTACTGTTGTGCATGCAAAAACAGATCTATAATAATAATAATGATAATAATAATACGCAGCTGCAATGTTTATTAACCTGAAATAATGATAGTTAGCGTCCCGACATAAAGATCAGTGCTAATTACTTTTAGATAAGTGTTTTCCAAACGCTCCGATCAGTGAACGCGAACGGCTGTCCCATAAATACACGAGCGCGTGACATAAACTCACAAGATATGCACATGAATCTCCATTTAATGTGCGTTATGGAGGCCAGTGCGTCTTTCCATAAGATATCGCTAAAAGAATCCCGGTGGCTCGGTAGGGGGGAAGAAAGTTGCCGTCCCTGACGCAATTATAAAACAAAAAGCGGTCAGATTCACATTTCGCCCAGTTCACGGTAGAATTCCCCCCATTCTCATGTAAACAGGTCCGGCGAATCAACATATGTGACTGGGTGGGAGCTCACTTTGTTTTGTGACAAAAAGCCATATTGCATCATTTAATTTGCTCAAGACATGCAAATAGGCAAAAATCAATAGAACAAAAAGGGGTCGACTTATACGCCTCCCTACAACAGCGCTTGCCCACACACGGAGTCTTTCTGCTTATGGCTAAAGAATAACAGCAATACCATTGTGTTTGTTGGTTTCGCTAATGGGTGTAGCTGGGGAACATCATTCTCCTTCAGTCCTCAGTTCTGACCATGGGGTAATGCCGTTTATAGGGCAACCCAACCCCCTCACCAACTTACACCGATTCCCAGATGACCAAAATAAGAGATTTTATTTCAGTGTAAAATATTCCGGCACCGGTATCATTTCAGTCCTGCTGTGCGCTTTCTTATGCATGATGTATGTTGTTATACGACTTGCGTAAACGTTAATGTAGTTGCAGATGATCGCGATACGACCTGCGTTTATCATTCCCGCATACTTACAGAAGATCACCCTCTTTTACTTACTCTGTCCGCCTCTTAAGAAGAGCATACCGCTGTCACAACGCAAATTATGCACCGTTTTGAAATGCTTTACTGAAAGCCCTTGATGATGTCCTCGGATAAATTACATTAGTACGTTCGCTCAGCCAGACACCACTTGTCCAGATATGACTGGAGTTCGGCGTTACAGCTTAACAGCTCGGTTACGTCAACCTCCCTTGAGTGAACTGTTTATATAATATCGGTTTGATAAAGACCCAGGTATAACAGCGACTGCAAAAAGTAGTTTTTAATCGCAGCACTTTGTTCATAGTAACGTAATGGCAACACTGTAAATATTTATATCAACTGACACATGATTAATCGCGCCTCGCCTGCCCCTATGCAAATTACGATGCTGCTGGTAGCCATCGTTGGAAAACCATGAACCAGTATTCGGAGTGCGTCTATACTGGTTATAAAGCATGCTTTGCGACACGTGCGGAATCCCGTAGCTGTTAGACGGAAGCCTGACGGGAGCGCGTTTATAACATCCAGGCTTTTTGCGGCTGCGCTGAGGGATACCGCTGAGTTTTGGGGGGGGGAGGAGATGTTGTGAGACGTCCAGTTGGATCCTGGTGAGGGTGATGGCAGTGTTGGAGTCGATCCCGCGTGGCATATGGGCACAGGGCATGGCTGAGTGCACCCAAATGCTCCGGCCCCGGGACGGGGGTGCCAATCCCCCATACTGTAAGTCCACGGTCAATTTAGAATAACAAATCAGAGCGAGGCGCACGCCTTCCGGAGGCGGTAAGACACCACGTAAAGAGACAGATTAGGGGAGACGACGTGACAGCGTAAAAATGACTCACTTACACCCGAATGTGTCTTTTTTTATCGCAAAGGTGTTGTATTCAGAGCCTGGAGCAAATGCGGGAATTTCCTTAACCGGGGGCCTGTATCACGAAGCAGGATTTTTTCTTAGATAACTCCTCGGATTTAAGTAACTCCAGTTAAATGGACCATGCAAGGGACATGCAGACCATCTCCAGTTTGGTTACAGTCCCTCCTCACAAGTTGCATACAGACCTATAACTATGGTCGGTGTGACATAGTACTTTACTGGCAGCAGATTTATAAATATGTTTCTTGTCCTGAAATCCACCACTGGCATCTGGCTGCCAGGTGCCGCACTGGGGATGTTAAGCGGTTCGCTGTGTCGAAGTGTAAGTGGTCTACGTTTTTCTTGGAAATGTCAGTTTGGCATCTGCGGGGTGGGAGAAGTCTGGTGGAGGTATTCGTCACTGCAAACCGTCTCTGACGGTCATTAGTGTACCGTTACTCTGAGATCTAACTTTTTTTTTTTTTACTTAGCAGACACTTTTATCCAAAGTGGCATATTTTATTTTTTGTGAGAAAGCAGGCCTGGAGAAAAGGGGGGGGGGGTCTTAATGGCCTTGCTTAGGGGCACACCTGTGACATCACTTTGCTGACACTGGATTTGATCCTGCAACCTTCTGACTGAAGACACAGCGTCCATCCTAACCTGTCCCCCCCCCCCCCCCCAAAAAAAAAAAAAAAAAAAAACAAATTCCTTGCAGAATCTTAGCTGGAAATCAGATGTGGGTAAACTCCTTCAAAGGCAAAGGCACTAAATCAATGCAGGTTGCAAAGTTTCAGTCCTCGCTGTGATATTCGGCATGGGCCCCCTTGATAAATGATACAGGCGGCTGATTTATTGCTGCTCTGTAAGCGAGTTAAAGCAGGTAATCGTATGCAGGCAAACGGTGGATGGTTACAGAGCACATTACACGCTGATTAGCCGGTGGAGGTGTGAGCACGGAGTTATATTGTCATGAGGATGTCATGAATGCTGGTTTAGCGTCTCGGCTTGGTCAAGATTTATTGTCACCTGTAGATTCTATTGCAATCTCACCTGTAGCCCTCGGAAATAGAAAGACATAGGAGTTGGATAGGGAGCTGCATTCTCCATCCACCCCTCCATCCTCCCCCTTTCTGTCTCTCTCGGCATCCCCTGTTCACACGCATGTTTTCTTGAAACGCCATACGTGTCACACCGCGTGACTCATTCTCTCCGCTCGCTAAGCACAGGACATAAAAGGCCACCACAGGCCCACATTGTGAAGGTAGGACTGACGTCAGCTCACCCGGCACGTGCCATTGCGAGCATTACTTTTGGGGCATTTGTTTGGACAGACGCGACCAGGGGGAGACGCGCTAACCCGAGCTACCAGTTACGTCAGCCCCTGTTCAGGGGACTGTTTACCCAGCGGCGGTTTGATGAAGACCCAGTTATGACAGCGCCCGTCAAAGTCACCGGGGGGAACTGGACAGGGTACGCGTGCTCGCGCCGAGGGCTTTATTGCTCGAGACAGGCTGCTGATTTGTTGATACAGAAACCGGAGCAATGGGTCCCGCGCGACTCCTAATTAGTGTTTACGCCAGGACCTCACACGCTGCCGAGGGCTGTCCTGCACCAGCCCGTGCCGCTGGAGCAGCACCGGGCCGGAAAGATAATCCCGCGTCTCGCTTCAGCTAATTTGCTACATAAACGACTCCGGCTAATTTCCCCTGGAGCCCGGTCAGGCCGTTCTTTGTGGGGCGGGCACAGCATGACTGTTTTGAGCCGACCCCCGTCCTCATTAACGCCCCGCACTCGCCAAAGTGACTTTTGTGTCAAACAAGCGGGCTGTTTTGTTTCCTCTCTTTCGTCTGCCTCATCTGTTTGTTTGCTCGTTTGTTCGTTCCCCCTTTCATCCCAGGTCTTCTCCACCAACAACACAGAGTGCGCACGGCTCTTGGACGAGATCAAATGCGCACGCTGCTCGCCTCACGCCCAGGTGCTCTTCCACGCCCCGGCCCCCGCAGCCGCATTGCACCTGGAGCCCCACCTGCCCCGGCTCTGCCATGACTACTGCCGGGAGTTCTACTACACCTGCAGGGGCCACATACCAGGTAACCATGGCAAACTGCTTCTCTTCTCCCAGCCACGCCCACGCATGTGCGTGACCTCTGACCCCTGAATGCAAGCTCACGGGTTGATGGTGCCCGCAGGCATCCAGGTGGGTGACCCCGGGATTAATAAACCCTTACTGCTCTAAAACAGCCACCAGACATCCTCGCCATAGCAAAGAGCTTTTGAAAGATGTGGGTTTTATTGCTTTTGGGGTTTTGTGAGACTTCGGTAGACTGGACCATGAAGCCGGGAAGGCAGAAGAATTGGGAGACTCCACATTCATTCGATAGAAGTGTCCTGCCTTGATTGAAAATATGCATTTTGGCTCTTCCCCGCCCTCAGGAGAGGCGGTTGTCTGCTCCAGCTGTAAATGAATGGCCCTATTACTTCATTCCCTCCCAGCCCTTGGCAGTCCTGGAGGTCTGACGTCAGTACCCCCAACCCCCCCCCCCCCAACCGCCCGATACCTGCTTGATCATTCCTAGGTGTGTCGGTTCTGGATACAGTCTAGACGTGACTGACCCCAGCCCTCCTTGCCACCGGGGGAGCTGCCTCGCACGTTGTTTGTTTTTCTTGGTGGCGAATGCAATGAAAACTTAAAACCGGCAGAACCGCCAGCAGTCCAAATAGAGCCGAACTCCGTGGTCTGAGTCTAGGCCACATTTCTATCAGGCAGGACTTTATATCTCCTCTGGGATTGGGGAAATAATTTTATATTGTATTCCATTGTTGTTGAAATGCAACCTACTATACAAATATTGTTGTTGCGTGTCACGCCCTTAGCTCATTAGCGCATTCCCAGCTAATAATACAGCACGCGGCCCGGCCTTCCGGCCCTCCCCCTGCCCCCACCCCATATTTATCCATAACAGATTAGATCCGCTGGGAGACGCATGCCGAAAACCACTAATTGCACGTTCAGATTACATTATGGAGTCGCTTAAGCGTACTACCGACCACCCTGAGGGAAGAGGGTTACTGTCCAGTTGCCATCAGACGGGCCCGAAGGTAAACCAGGCCAGCCGTGCAACCACGGGGCTTCGGGGGTGGGGGGGGTGGGGGGGGCGAGTTGGAGGTCCGGGGGAAGCTTTCGCCACCCCGCGTCAGCATGTGCGGTGACGAATGGCACATTTATTTTTCTACGAGAGGCTGTGTGTACGTAAAAACCGCTGAAGTGGAGATGTCAAGTGCCCAGGGTGGCCACCCAGGTTGCCTTGGAAGATAACCAGATGGAGGCCCCGCCAGAGCTGCGAGTTCCGCGGATGTAGCCGGGGAGGAGCGCGGTAAAGCTAGGAAGCGCAGCACTGCAGACGGGCAGCCGCGGGATGTCGCGGTATGTTCTGCCATGTGTTTATGTGAGCAGCTGGCCATAAATTGCTCAAATTGGACGGTTTTGTAAACATACATAATTCAAGTTTCAGAGACGTTTTTCTTTTTTTTTTCGTTGTAGATTCGGTGAAGCCGCAATCTTTATTTGTGTACTTGTCTGTTTAAGGAAGATTAAAATTGATTGTGCGTCGGCGGATACTGCGAGTTTTTACAGTTTCTCGGATGTCTTTAATTCATTATGCGGCTTGTGGAGAGACATTTTATTGAGTCGGATTCGGTTTTACACTTTCCCAAGTAAAATTCATAAGTCTGGTAGAAAAATGCAGGTTGATGTACACTTTCCAAGATCTTTGAGATGAATAATTTAATTTCCGAAGTGCTGACAGACGCGGCGCAGGTACGTCCCTAGAGAAATCGCATGATGAGCGGGCTCCTCTTCTCGTCCTGGTCTCCGGTGAACAGGCCATCCTCTGGATTCAGAAGCTCACACGCTTTAGGTCATCGTGGACTTGACCTACTGTGGCCCAGTACCTAACTAATGAAAGGACAGATGATGATTTCTACACATGTTTTTATGCGTCAGACCAGCGGCCTCGAGCACTGCGGCCTCTCCAGGGCTTGTCAGAGGAAAGAACAGCTTTACTGTTCCACTATGTTTCCACTCTGGTGTTTTTTATTTTTCAGTCTCCGCATATTTTCACCGTCTCCCTTATCTGAAGGTCAGTCGAAGCTTTGGAATCAGTGTGAGTGGGACACCCAGAGTGGTCAAACGGCTTCTGCAAGTTGCGGTTATTTGTTCAACTAGTGCTCCTTGCAGTTGAGTCTCATGAGAAGGTTATAAATTTTACTACATTGCGCCGATGTCCAGCTCCACGTTTGGAAGTTTTCACTCAATCTGTCCTGGCCTGAGCCGATGCCATCCGAAAGCTTTGTGACAATGGAGATCATGAGAGAAGTATGTTCTCAATGGGTGTTTCTCTATACGTGTACTTGACCGTACTTGTGTTCTCCTGTACCCCTTTTATGTCATCTCCCCCCGCCGAAGACCAGTTCCAAAACTCAAGAACAGACGTACAGAAGATGGTAAAATTCCCCAGATGTCGTTCTCCGCCCCACCCAAGATATCAAGGACGCATCGGTTGCCTCCTCGATAAACGAGGCCAATCCCATGATTCATTGCAGCTCAAGTTCATTCTTGGAAGGCAGGTTAGCAAGACTGGTCGCGCCAAGACCAGAAGCACGATCTTTGCGTTCTTGGTATTGAGAAACACCCATTGAGTCCATTGCGTGTATGAAATCTGGCTTGATTTCAGGGTCTATGTTGGGCTACGACGCAAAGTCCCATTGGCTCAGCTGAGCCAGCATGTCTCTGAAGCTCTAAGCACATGCACCACCATGAGTTACAGGTTTCCATGATGACATTGGGTTTATTAGTATAGGGATAACGTGTCATCACGTTGAACTTGCGTTACATCATAATGAGTCGCCCTTCTGCATTTTGCAGAGCTGTTCCAAGCAGATGTGGACGAATTCTGCCAGTACTATGGGAGACGAGACAATGGCCTGTGCTTCCCCGACTTCCACCGGCAGCAGACACGAGGTCCCACCACCAACTACCTGGACCTGGAGGATGAGAAGCTAGAGAACATCAACAGGTTCGTCTCGAGAGACTCGCTTCTGGTTCGTTGGTTGAGTCAGCGAGGTACAGACACATGACTTGAGCAGGCTCTGAGATGGCTGACTCTTTGGCAATAGCAGGGGTCTTACCTAGGAGCATGGCTCGCATCGATAGGTGGATGAGCGTGGCTGGAACCCGCCGCGGCCCCATCCTCTCCAGAGAGCACCATTTATTCAATGGGAAATCTGGGTAGCTTTAATTGTACAATCTAAGTGCTTCAGCTGCAGCTCACCCCTGTTGCCAGCCCCCCCGCGTCCCACCCTGACTGGTTCATGGAAGCTTTGGCCTTTTGTGTGTGGCCCCAAAGCACTCCTAGTGGAGGGTGCTATCTCCGCGGAAACGGGCGGGCAGCCCAGCCTCATCGATGGGGCTCGCCCCATCCAACAGCTCCTTTTCACTCCAGAGAGCTGTAATTAGGCCCCGGGGATGGCTGAGCTGGTACATGCAGCCCCTCCTGGAAGACCAAGATCTAGTAGGAGATCGCAGCTCCCTGAAGCTTCTCTCAGCGCCAAAGCATATTAGCGCCAGTCCATCTCATTCGGGGATTCACTTAACGGGGCACCTGGCAAGTCAAAATTACAATAAGCCGAGAATTCTGGGTACCTGTCATATTGAAGTCAACAGATGGGCTTCCTCCTTAAAGAGGTTCCCCCCATTGAAGGTCAAATGTCTTGCTGCGACTAGTGAACTGAGGTCATGTGTTGACACTCCGCCGGGAACGGTTAATGCCGGCGGCGTGTGCATTACAGACGTGTAGGGCGTAAAAGCACATGGCATTCGCACGGCTGCAGTCCACAATGTCTCTCCACAAGCCGCCTCCTCTGCCGGAAAGTCCTCTCGTCAGTGTGGCTTTAGTGTGTGGCCCAGGGTCACTTTCTCACAGCAGCGCCATGAGCACATTTCCTGTGAGCGGGTGGCGCCAGAACGTGTCACTGTCCCGTGCGGCCACAGCTGGCATCGGATATTATGGTACGGTTGCCGTTGGTAACGGCCGGCTCTTCCCTCATCTGTCAGGAAGCACAAGCACAACTGCTACTGCGTCCGGGAGGTGATGAGCGGTCTGCGGCAGCTGGTGGGGGCAGTGCACTGCGGGGATGGATCCCAGCGCCTCTTCCTGCTAGAGAAAGAGGGCTACGTGCATATCCTGACCCCCGGCATGGAGCTGCTCCGAGAGCCCTTCCTAGACATCCACAAGCTGGTCCAGAGTGGCCTGAAGGTGAGACTCCATCGACCACTGCCAACCCAGTCACAGCACACAGTAAGACGGTCCCCTGAGCAGTTGACAAGTGTTTGTGTGGTCCTTGCTACTTGGTTACCAGCGGTCTTAGGCTTGGGTTCAGAAATCAGTCCAAATGGGAGCACCCAGAATCACTCAGGCTCTGTAAGCACTCTGTCTGTCCATTCTTCATCCAACCACCTATCCCGTATAGGATTGCAGCGAGTGTGAAAACACAGGAAACAAAGACGTGGAACACCGTGGATGGGATGTTGGACCTTTAGCAGGGAAAATCAGGGGACCCAGAGAAAAATCTGGATAAAGACAGGGGCAATCGCCACAAGCACAGAGCTGGGGATGGGAGTTTGACTACCCACTGAAGCAGCCACTGAATATTGAACGATGACTTTATCTAATCCATGTCACGTGGCTTATAGTGTAGCGCCAGAGAGGAGTTCCCCGACCACCATGCTGTCCGTCGGCCTCTCAGCGGGGCTCATCCATGTCATTCCCACATCGAGGGCTACCAGCCTCTGCGGTGCCAGGTGAAAAGACAAAGGAGTGTGGGAAGGATGACTCGTAGCCCGAGGTTAAACACCCCCGGGGGACCCCTCAGCCGGGGGCTGGTTTTAAGTCAAGAAACCGCAGGCACTTCTGCTCTTCTGAATAGAATTGCCAACCCCCCGCCCCTCACACACACACACACAGCCACCAACATTTACTCCGACTGACCTCCCACTGTCTCGGAAGTCCCTCTTCAAGAAAGTGGGAACCTGGGCCAGCATCCCCCCCCCCCCCCCCCCCCCCAAAAAAAACCAATCTGATGTACTGGTCTGGCATCTTTTCAGGGCAGTTAGGCAAAGAGGAGCACACCCCGGGAATCAAACTAAGGAGAAATACAGCCGGTGCTTGTGTTTTTTAATGATTTGGGGAAAGGTGGATTCTTTCTTTCGGAATTGGAATGCAGTCTTTTACAGTGTTAGTGTGATTAATGTGACCCAGAGCACGAAGTTACTCCCTACGCAAAGAACACGATTAAAAACAATATATGCACTGGAACAAAACACCAAATAGCTGCATCTGAACACATTTTCAAATACAGAGACGTTAAGGATGCCGGTCCTCACTGTGGCTGCCGTCGTACGCTTAACGTGGCGCCCGTGGTGGATCAGGTCCAGAGGCGATTTGTTTAGATAGCGCACTCAAGAGGGTAGACGCATTTTCACAGGAAGTTTATGTAGGAGACACCCCCAGGAAGGAGGTGGGGGGGGGAGCATGGTCATAGAGACTCAAACAGACCTGAGGAATGGACGTGCAACAGCCCCCCCCCCCCCCCCCACCATGTCTTATCATCATTAAAGTTAATTGGTTGCGGATAAAATTACCATTATGACAATTACCATCGGCTTGAGGCGACCTTCCCAAGAGCCCCATTCTGTGATGTTGGCTGTTAGTCTGGCGGGGCGGAGCTACGCTCCACCGGCCTGTTTACCTAAACGTCCGCATCAACAGGACACTGAGGAGGACAGTTCCCAGTGGACGACAGTGCTGGTGGTTGCAGTGAGCAGGGGAAGAGATATATTTTATCATTGTATGCGAACAAACTTTGATTCTAATGTTCTGTGTTTCCTCATCTGGGGTCCCCTGGTGCCTATTAGCCTAAGTTAGCTGCAAAACAATGACCTGTCAGGGTGGGTGTTCTCTGAAACTGGATATCCCTGTACCCTCTTATTAAAGGGCCGTGGGTAATGCGTTTCGGGAACTCTGGCAGTTCTCTTCCGCTGGGATGCCTGCCGGAGGGGTGGGGTAGAGGCCACTCTGCGATCCCACACACGGAGACACCTACCCTCCGTCGTTTCCTACTATGCCGCTGGATATCGGAGTGCCTAGTTATTCCTCACTACAGTTCTTGCGTCTTGAAGACGCCGGGCGTGGCGATCTCTCGTGTTCCCCTCGTTAGCTGGTTGCGTGGTGTTACGCGGCCTGTAACTGGTTATGACAGTAACTCCCTCCAGATGACTTCTCACATATCAACACTTATTACGTAAATCCGTCTTACTGTCTAACAGCAATTATTGTACGAAACAGCTAAGAAACAAGCCCACCATAGTAAAATATTTATGAACTGAAATGGAGTATGGAATTCCTGCGCCCAATTGACTTAGCCTGTGGCAGCTAACACAGCGTAAAGCCAAACATCTGCGAGAGACGTGGGGAAGGGGGCAGAGAAGTGTACCAGGCCACTGACGAGGCCCAGCTGTAATATAAAATTTCTATAAGGAGCAGGACGGCCCATAGAGTGTTATTGTTTTTCTCACATTGTATGCGCAGCTGTTTGACTACGTCAGCCTGGTGACTGCGACCGACTGTTGTGGAAACGCTGAGGCTGTACCGCGCTAAAACGCAGTCGTCGCGTCAATAAATCGTCCGCAGTCCCGTTTTAAGTCCTAAAACGCGCGAGTAAGTAGTGAAAAGGCACCTTTCGTTTTGCGCAGCCCGAACGAGCTATCGCAGCTGCACGCGGTTAATTCGCTAATAGCATTTAGCGCATAGCTTTCCCTAGCGGCATTCGTTAACGACAGAAAGTAAATCAGTATTCTGACCAATAAGTGGGGAAGTTATGGACTCGGTTTTAAGCCCCGATTCTCCACGCCAATGGAGAATGGAAAGGTCTTCATTTTACGTCCGGCCCCTACCACAGGATTAGTTAATGTGTTAACAGGTGGAGAGGGGATTTAAGTTGGCTCTTCAGCTCCTTTGTGAGCGGAGCGGGTTGAATTAGCGTGCCCGTTGCTTTGAGGTACACCGCTTTGTTTTTCTCCAATCGGCTCCGCTGGAATTTCCCTTTGTCCGGCTGCCCGAGCCAATGAGGATCAAAAGGTGGTGGACAACAATGAGAAACCGTGAGACAGGGCCCGAGAGGCAGCTGCCTCCGGGTCTGAAACGGTTGCCACCGTGTGGCATGCCAGCCCCTGTTCCAGACTGGTCGTAACTTTGGGGGTTTCGGAGGATTATCCCTGTTTTCATGGCGCCTCCCCGCGTACCCATGTCGG
Organism: Brienomyrus brachyistius; assembly: GCF_023856365.1. NCBI lineage: Eukaryota > Metazoa > Chordata > Actinopteri > Osteoglossiformes > Mormyridae > Brienomyrus > Brienomyrus brachyistius. Next base: position 1,577,531 of record NW_026042322.1, read on the forward strand.
AGGTGGATCCTATGTGCGGGTGGAAAGCTGCGAGTGTGTAGCAGAAAGGCGCCATTCCCGGAGGCAGAGGGCCTGAATGAGATCGTAAAAAATAGGACGCGGTGACGTGATTTGTGGAGTTTAACGAGAATAGGAGGTGGCCGGTGACATCATCATCCATTGTCTTGGTGCTTGGGGGGCTTCAACCCACCCCCCCCGCCATGACCGCTCAGCACAGCCAGGTCACAGTACAGGGCTGATGGGAACCTCGGGCACCAATAGGACGCAGCGTGACTTAAAACCCCAAACAGCTAATATATTTAACGGTCTCTGCGTTACCATAGTTACTCTAATATGGAGACTTTCAACAAACTGTAGCATTTACAGTAAATCACTGATGATTGATGCTCTGAAGTTTTTCTTCGTCTCTGTGTTTTTCTTCAGTAAATTATGCTGAAGTTCAGCTGTGTTCTCAAAGAAGTCAATGCTGTTCCCCCCCCCCCCCCCCCCCGTGTTATGGCAGCCTATTGCCTCTGGTCGACCCTGTTGCAATGGGATGACGGTTGGTGAAAGTTAATATCTCAGTACAATTACAGCAGCTTCATGGTGGTCTGAGTCGGGGCGCGCAGTAGGGTTTTCGTGATTTCCCTCGCCACTGGATTTACCAGTCAGGTTACTGAACTGCAACGTTTAAGGTGACAGGCTGCACTCTGGCTCCCGAACTACCATCTGCTGCCACTGGCTTCACCGGCGGCAGGGGTGGTTTTGGCGGGAAATCCAGTGCCGCCATCATTCCATTCATGGAACTCACTCCTGTTTCTCTCATGCCGCCTGGGAAAGATGACGTTTGAGGTTAGCGGCTTCATCGTGCTGTAGAGCACTTATGATGTGACATGTAGCTGTAGACTAACTGAACTTCGGCACTGTTAGCGGTGGCTAACACTCTAGGGTGTGTGTACGCTCTTGATTTCACGCAGAATGCTATAGTAAAGGTCCAATGCTAATGATTCAGACTTAACCCCGCTATAGGAGGCTGCAGACATTTTTTAGTTCATTTACACTTTGCTCGGTTCTTGAAAGAAGTGAAAGAAACACACCTGGGATCTGAAAGGATATGGGTGCTTATTAGCCTTAGCATTGATGACGAGACCACCAAGGCTGTGGCAGCTGATATAGTTTCCTCCGGAGTGAAGCGGAGGTCTACATACCGCGCGAGCAGCCCAGGGCGTAGCCTGAGAACGCCGCCAAGACGGTGGGAGCCGGCAGGCCATTCTTCCACCGCCGCGTTTTCTCTCTCGGCATCCGCGTGAATTTCGAAGGGGGGATGAGGGGATTGTGGGCCGCAGGGTTGGAGCTAATAAATTCATTCAGGCACCCCCGGGGGGGTGTGAGGGGGTCGGGGTTGGGGGGTGGTGTTTGTGGCATGCCCCCCTCCCACCCCCCCCGAAAAGATCACACACACACACACACACACACACACACACACACACACACAAATCAGCTCACAGCAGGGGCCGCGAAGAAAGGCCTGCTCACTTCTGGGGTCCGTGCAGACAAGAAGAGAAGGACGTAACATGTTTGCTGAGATGAGGAGCAAAAGCGAAGGGGGGTGGAAGGGGGGTTCTAGAGGCGACGGAGTGAAAGAATATAATTAACTTTGCCGTTCTTTGTGTCTCTCGTCTGACTGCAGGGCGGAGATGAAAGGGGCCTCCTGAGCCTCGCATTCCACCCCAATTATAAGAAGAACGGCAAGCTGTACGTCTCCTACACCACCAACCAGGAGCGCTGGGCCATCGGACCACACGACCACATCCTCCGAGTGGTCGAGTACACAGTCTCCAGGTAGCGGCCCCAAAAAATCGGCGCGTTTCTGCGGGAACTTTAAAGAATATTCTGGAAATTTCTAGAAATTAATAAATGAGAAAAAATATCCTGGGGAAGCTCTTTTTGGCATAGTGTTGACGTCACTGCCCCTGTTCTGTGCACTAGTCCGTTATTAGCTAGTTTGGACGCTAGTCCGTTATTAGCTAGTTTGGACGCTAGTCCGTTATTAGCTAGTTTGGAGGCTAGTCCTTTATTAGCTAGTTTGGACGCTAGTCCGTTAATAACTACTTTGGACACTAGTCCTTTATTAGCTAGTTTGGACGCTAGTCCTTTATTAGCTAGTTTGGACGCTAGTCCTTTATTAGCTAGTTTGGAGGCTAGTCCTTTATTAGCTAGTTTGGACGCTAGTCCGTTATCAGCTAGTTTGGAGGCTAGTCCGTTAATAACTAGTTTAGACGCTAGTCCTTTATTAGCTAGTTTGGACGCTAGTCCGTTATTAGCTAGTTTGGACGCTAGTCCGTTATTAGCGAGTTTGGACGCTAGTCCTTTATTAGCTAGTTTGGACGCTAGTCCGTTATTAGCGAGTTTGGACGCTAGTCCTTTATTAGCTAGTTTGGACGCTAGTCCGTTATTAGCGAGTTTGGACGCTAGTCCGTTACTAGCTTGCCAGAGAGATGTGTTTACTGACAGCGCTTTTATAGGAAAATCGCGTAATCGCTACGCATGATTACGTGACTTTGTTAATGGTGGCTGCGCCGTTGTTCTCCTGGTGCTTGGACGCTTGGCGGCGTTGCGCAATGTCCCGAAGAAGCAATAGAGCTACGCTCGTCACGTATGGCCGGGGCTCTGCTGCGCGTTTGGGGACTTCACTTTTCACACATTCGTTAAGAACCTCTGAGGGATCTGGCAGCTTAATCTGGGCGGCGCCGGGTAGGAAGAATGCCTGAAGGTTCTGCTGAAAACCCGCACAGGCGGTACTTTTGGCACAGAGGCACATGTGAAATAATGAGAATGAAAAATTGGCCAAAATATCATTAAAGACTGAACTTATATGGCACTGAGGTCCCTCCTCTTCGGGAGGTACAGCTGGAAGGGTAAGAAATATATATGATTAACGAGTTGCCAATTAAATCCAGCCCCATGAAGAACTAACGTTTTTATGGCGCATACACGAAAAGCTAAAATGAGCTATAAAAAAAGCATTGTACAGTATAAATTTCACCCACGCAGGATAAATTTTGGAAATCATTTTATTTCAGCTTTCATGTGTTTTAGTGACATCAGTTTGGTTTTCAGTATGGAAGTGTTGGGAAACTCCCATTGGTCAAGATCTGGCCAGCAGGGATTGGGTAATGTGCGATGGCTTCATCAACGCCCCTCAGTTTTTTGGTAACGGGGCAGACCAGGGTCATGTGACCGTCGGTCTACAGCAACGCCTGCTAACTTAGCGATCTGCTTTTCTCTGTGCAGAAAAAACACAAACCAGGTGGATGTGAGAACCAAGCGAGTTCTGGTGGAGGTGGCTGAGCTGCACCGGAAGCATCTGGGCGGCCAGCTCTTGTTCGGTCCCGATGGCCTGCTCTACATCATCTTAGGTGACGGCATGATCACGCTGGATGACATGGAGGAGATGGACGGCCTGAGGTGAGATGGAGGGGGAGGGGAGGGCATTGTAGGTCACCTCTCGATTGTGGTGTGTGACTCAATGGGTTGGGACACTGTCTGTGATCAGATGGTTGCTGGTTCAAATCCCAGGGTTGGCAGAATAAGTTTACTGTCCAGTCTTTGAACAAGGCCCTTAACCCTCATTTGCTCCAGGGACTGGCTGACCTGTTTTCTCAATTGGATGTTGCTTTGGATAAAAGCGTCTGCTAAATGTTTAAAGGTCTAAAGACTGCCAGCTCAACTCATAAGAGGTACTAGAGTGTGGCCTCAGTCCTGTGGTCTTCTTTCGTTTTTTCCTGGTGATGTTTTGTGTTTTACATTTTTATAGACGCCGTCGGGTAGTTAAATCATGTGCAGAATTCCCTGTTACACTCACATCTGTAATCCATCCATCTCCAGTGACTTCACGGGGGCCGTCCTGCGGGTGGATGTGGACACAGACTGCTGTAACACCCCCTACTCCATCCCCAGGAGCAACCCATACTTCAACAGTACAAACCAGCCCCCGGAAATCTTTGCCCACGGCCTGCATAATCCTGGCAGGTGGGTTGCCGGGCCTCGATCCCATTCCTGAATCGCCGGCCCTCCACGAGACCTAAGCGTGGCTGAACGCCAGCAGGCTGTGGTACCATCAGCTCTCATGACGCTCCGTTCTGGGCTTCTGCAGGTGCGCCGTAGACCATCATCCCATGGACATTAACGGAAGCCTGCGGATCCTGTGCACCGATGCCAGCAGTCGAAACTCGAGCGGCGGGCGAATCCTCGAGGTCCTCAAGGGAAAAGACTACGGTGAGCCTTGGGAGTTTCCGACACCCTTACCGGCAGTTTCTTTGCAACCTTCAGTTCTGCAGGAACCTCATATAATCCCAGCTAGAGGTAGCCCGATATGGGTTTTTCAGTAGCCGATGCTTATGCCGATATTTAGGCGTCAGGCTCAGCTGATGGCCGATATATGCTGCCGATTTTTTTTTTGGCCGATAATTGGACGTTTTCCCCTCTATTTGCATGGTAAAATCATACTAATAATAACAAACGATACACAAAATGTCTCAACTTAGCATTTATTGAATACTGACTTGTGTAAATTTAAATATAAACTTAAATAACAAAAACATAATACAACTTGTAAGCAATAACTTAAACTTGGCTTGGTGAAGTGCTGCCCTACAGAATTAGATTTCTGTTCAGCTATCAGACAGCAATTACTAAAACAGAGGAAAATATGCAAGGTTAGCATTTCTATTATACTGCCTTCATCTTCAATTCATTCTACAATTCCAGTATTCCGTGCACATTAAAACAATTGCACTCTAATACATTTTGAAAGAGAAAAAACACTAGTAAGTGCATCATGGTATGATGAGTAGTGTACAAGGCCCAAAACCTTTCACTAACATGTTGTTTATGTCGTTAGCAGACAGTTAGCTTACGAGCCAAACTCACAATCAGAATCAGAATCTCGCGATCGCAGAAAATAACATAAAATAACGCTGTGGTATCACACAGCCTTTTATGCAAGGACAACGTAAGCCCTTAGTGACTGCGATGTTGTCGACGGATAAGCCCGTATAAAGGATAGACATGTTTAACGAGGAAACTAACTGCGCAAAGTTGTGCACCTTTTATCTAGACGTCTGAAAAATTGTTTGAATCTCCGCTCTGAAATGCAAACGAGTTGCAGAGAAGGACCATCGTCAGTATCAGCTCGAACGAATGGTAACCAGGCTTTCGAACAAACAGTGTTCTCCGCCATGCATGGTTCTAAGCAGCTCTGTGTCTCCGAAGACGGTGCTGTCTGTGATCGGGGCAGAGTAACGCAGCTCTCACACACGCTGCAGTGTTTCAGAGCTGCCTGCTCCACCCTTCACACACAGAGCGAAACTCCGACACAAGAAAAAAACACAGAACTGATAACATCGAGCTGATATTGTAATAGATGGGCTGGCCCCTCATTCTGGGTTGTTCCCTGCCTCATGCCCATTGCTTCCGGGATAGGCTCCGGACCCCCCGCGACCCAGTAGGATAAGCGGTTTGGAAAATGGATGGATGGACGGATGGATGGATATTGTAATAATTCAAATTTGAATAATTAAAATGATTTTTAACGATTAAAGAAACGCCCGTGAGCCCATCAACAAGCGTACAAAACTAACTCTGTCAGAATCAATGATCCTTAACGTTACCTATAAGAACATAAGAATTTTACAAATGAGAGGAGGCCATTCGGCCCATCAAGCTCGTTTGGGGAGAACTTAACTAATAGCTCAGAGTTGTTAAAATCGTATCTAGCTCTGATTTAAAGGAACCCAAGGTTTTAGCTTGCGCTACACTAGCAGGAAGACTATTCCATACTCTAACTACACGCTCTGTAAAGAAGTGCTTCCTCAAATTCATCTTAAAATGTTCTCCCGCTAATTTCCACTCTTGGCCACGAGTTCTAGTATTTAAACTAATATTGAAGCAGCCATTTGGCTGAACAGCATCCAGACCTGTTAGAATCTTATATACCTGGATCATGTCCCCCCTTAGTTTCCTTTGCTCGAGGCTGAACAGATTCAGCTCAGCTAACCTCTCCTCATCAGACATTCCTCTAAGACCAGGAATCAGTCTTGTAGCCCTACGTTGCACCTTTTCCAAGGCAGCGATGTCCTTCTTAAGGTATGGTGACCAAACCTGCACACAATATTCTAGGTGAGGTATTACCAAGGAATTATATAATCGTAGCATCACCTCCCTTGACTTAAACTCCACACACCTAGAGATGTAACCCAACATCCTATTGGCCTTTTTAATTGCTTCCCCACACTGGCGAGAGTGGGACATGGAAGCATCAACATTCACACCGAGGTCTTTCTCGTAATCAGCTACCTATATTTCAGTGGAACCCATAAAATATCTGTACTTTATATTTCTGCTCCCTGCATGGTTTACCTTACATTTTTCTATTAAATTAATCTGTCACATTTATCTGTTAAATTACATCTGCCAGGTATCAGCTTTGAGCTTAAGCAAGACCCTTTTGTGTTTTTCCACATCAAAGGCCTTCTGGACATCTAAGTAGATCACATCGTCGGCCTTTTTGTGATCAATTTCTCTCGTAGCTTCCTCAAAGAACTTAAGTAAATTAGTTAAACAGGATCTACCTCTCCTAAATCCATGTTGGCTATCCCTCAGAATGTTATTTAAATCCGGGTAATCTGCCATTTTCACTTGGATTACAGCTTCCATTATTTTTCCAGTAATGCTAGATAAACTGATTGCCCTATAGTTTGTTGGATGACTTCTACCCCCCTTTCTGAATATGGGCGTTATATTAGCATGCTTCCAATCAGAAGGTACCACACCAGCAGATAATGATTTCTGGAATATTAAAGTTAAAGGTTGGCTAAGAATATCCCTCACCTCTTTTAAAACTATAGCTACAGTTGGCTGAAGGCTCATTATCGTTACACCAGTTCCCGACAGCATAATTCGCGTTATCTTTCAAAAGCGCTCGCCTTTTCTTTTAAAGTGACATTTCATAGCAAACCAGTTCAATAAATAGGTCTTCGAAAGATCAGAATTTAAGCCGTTACCGTTTTTCTCCCAGGACTCTTCCAAAACTTCTGGCTGGGGTCCTGCACAAGGCAGCATGGGTCACGTGTTCCACAGCAAGAATTACACTGGGCTGCCCGCACACGTGCCTGTCTGTAAATCGGTGTATACTACACCAGATATCGGCCGATGGCGATACATTAAAAAAAAAGCCAAATATCGGCCCGATATATCGGCCGACCTCTAATCCCAACGAAGGTGTCCCCTTGGGAAGGTGCCGTGAGCATCATGTGACCAGGTACTAGAAGAGCGGGAATCTCTACAGCGATTCCTCGGGGTATTAGTAGGTTTAAGGAATGGAAAAATATAAGAATATAGAAATATCAAGATATTAACCACATTTAAGTGCCATGTACTCACAAGAAGTTGATGGGGTTTGGTTTGGGCCGAAAGTGGTATAATCGAGTTCACTTTGTTTCTTTATAATGCTGACCAAGCTTAATCAGTGCCATACTTTAGGGTGAAATGCTATTTACTGTGTGGAGAGAAAAAACAATACTTTGTCGCTTGTCACTCTGTTTTGGTCGAAATTGCGACACAGCACTGTCTTCACAGACAAATACCGTGTCCCCACAGAAAATTCATCCAGTGCCGCCTAGCCCAACTTAAGGACACTACCCTCATTTATCCCGCGTCATGGGCAGACCGCAGATCGGACTGCAGACCGTTTACACCCATGTGACGCCAAGATGGGTCATTTAAGTCTGTCTGTAGAGCCTGGGGGGTGGGGGGGGGGGGTTCTTCATAGCTTTGGGATGGTTCTCCACATGGCTAAACAAAGCCAGCTGGGCCTACTGTTGAAGGCCTTTCCATCAAGATGCGTGTCGTGGTTTCAGGATCCTTCCCCGACACATCGGAAACCAACATCTACAACATGCAATTTGAGTCTCATGGAAGTTGCATTAAAACATGTTGAAAGGATTGAGAAAGGTTTCAGTGCTGACTGTACTATGTAGTGCTGTTTTTAAATTGCCTGGCATAGTTAGTCTCCTAAGGGCGCACCGCAATAATTAAAAAAGTTTCCCGCATGCTGATTAAATCGTGAAAAATGACAGAAAACGTTTATTTTTTCAGCGTCCCACACAAACAAATAAAATCGATTTGGTTTAGCACTCGGCGATCAGGCAGATGCGGCACGAAACGTTGCGCCACACGCTAGGGCTAATTTAACATCTAACGCATCTGCGCACGATGTTTCGATGTGTTATGGCAAAGAAAAGAGCTTTGAAATTTAAGGTTTTTCATTTTGCGGGTCTCGGAGGCTCCTAAAAAGAAGAAAAGTTTGTATTTCAAGGAGGGTTATGAAAACGTTAAAGAAGGTTGAGGAAGCCCTATGCATTCTCACTCATAAAATACACATTTGCATGGTGTGGAACTTGAGGACAGATAAAGCTCGAATGGGGAGGGCAGGTATAGAGCAGATTGCTTATTTCTTACGTTTGAGATGCCTGTAAATGCAACCCGTGTACATTTAGATCAGTTAAGTCAATTTAAACAGTCTCCATTGATAAGGATGAATGTCCTAATTGTGTCATCGTTAGTTTTTTTTACATTTTCGACATCATGCAGCCATTTCCTAGCATAATGGCTGTCGGCGTGTGGGCCTTAATTTTCTAGGCAGACCCATGAGAGGATGGGAAAATCAGCTTTTTCTCCCTGTGCTCGTCCATGGTTGCCGTGCGGTTCAGACTGACTTTCTGCCACTTCCCCCCCCCCCCCCTCGTGGCCCCTTCCAGAGTACGAGCCTCCGATCCTGGACCTGAATTACGCCGGCAGCAGCACGGCCCCTGTGGGCGGCTTCATCTACCGCGGCTGCCAATCCAGGAGGCTCTACGGCAGTTACGTATTCGGGGACCGCAGCGGGTGAGTCGCTCGAAACGCTGGGAATTGTGGGTAATGCAGCGGCTGCCTCGTGCACCTGGGCCAACACTTGTATGATAAACACTACCTACAAAGCAAATGCATGTGATTGTAATTGTTATGCTGTTTCGTAGCTGTGACCCAGTTCTCGCTTCCTATTGGCCGTCTAACCCGCCTAACGTTATGTGCCGCGATGCCCCAGGAACCTGCGCGTCCTGCAGAAGCCATCAGCGGGCAGGTCTTGGCAGGAGAAGCCCCTATGTGTGGGCAGCAGCGGCACCTGTGGCAACTCCATCTCTGGACAGATCCTGGGATTTGGGGAGGACGAGTTGGGTTAGTATCTTGCTGGGCCCAAGACATTTATCGTTCCACGCCGAGCGTGGGGATTCCGGTTGGAACAAGGGCTGTGGGGTCCGCTATGAGTTATTTTATTAATTTCTCATTCGAAAAACATTGCAGGAAGCTAGAAGGATTTTGAAAGTAGCTGATTCTTGTGGAGATTTTCTGCTATATTATCATTTGAATGATGTCGGCCGCAAATTCAAACATGCGTTTGTAGAAGGTCGTTTGACGTGACTGTATGTGTATCCTCGTCTCCACTGCCTCCACGTTTATATAAACTTGCCTGGGCTGGAATAGAAAATAATTTCCATTTTATGGAGTGTCCGCCAAGGCATGGGAGGCGAGCCATTTTATGTGAGAGGGTGGGTTTACGTTTACATGACAGTTCTGCAGCTGACAAAGAAACAACTCTCAGAAAAGCATAAATCCACCGTGCTGATACTTGATGGTGGCTTCCAGCTGAGCATGCAGTGTCTGAATAGTGAAAGGCGGCTACCAGAAGCCGATGTTCATGGCGCATTCCAATGAGGTCATCTAGCAGCACGATTGGCCCTGACATTGTTTACAAACAGCTTAAAAAGCAGAGGCCAGGCCAGCCTGTAGGGGGCGCAAAGGAGACAGCATCTCCGCTAGGCTGCATTTTGCGTATGCAATAGCAGGAGTTCTCCGAGAACTGCTTGGGTATTAGCATTAGCGCAGCCGCTAAACCATCGCACCCAAGAAGCAGCATCAGGGAGCATCAGGGAGCAAAGAGCAAAAGACCGCTGCCCCCAGTGGCTGGAGGCCAGAAATGCAAGACCCACTCCTGTGTATTTCATCATTATAACACCGAACGTGTCCCTGGCTTCTCTCAAAGGCAGCACCCAATGTTAACATCCAGAAGTCATTAATCACTGTGTTCTTGTCCTGCAGGTGAGGTGTACATTCTGGTCACCAGCAAGAGCATGGCCCAGTCCAATAATGGCAAGCTGTACAAACTGGTGGATCCAAAGAGGTACGGTGTGGTGTCATCTCTGTCGGCTTTATTTGTATGGGCAGGCAGCCTTTGATAGATATCATGCATGTTGTGGGCCAGTAGGGGGCACTGCGCCGAGCTAAACAATCTCAGAATGGGCCTTTGGGCTTTCATCCTCCAACAACTCGCCATACAGCTGCCTCGCTGGTGGCCAAGACAAACAGCCGGGGGGAACCAGAGAGGCGGTGTACGGTTTCAAAATGTTAGTGTAGCCCATTTCCAACGGCAACATCGCCGTGGGCCTTCGAGGGAAAATGAGACACCTGTCGATAGCCTGGGGCAGTGTTTTTGTTGGGGGGGGGGGGGGGGGGTTTGGTGAAGGGTAGTGAAGCAACTGTGAATGTGCTTCACTGTCCCAAGATTCAGCCCCCACATTCCGTAACCCAGTTCCCTCAACCTCCCCAGCCCCCGCTGGAGGGACTGACACCCAGATACGAACGCGGCGTGTGGTCCGGGGGGGGGGATGGCCGTGCTTCCACACGTGCGTGTAAGCGTGTCATGTGCACGCGTTGCGTGTGTAATTCCTAGCACGTGTTCCGGCCTGCAAAGCACCACACAATAAAGGCTCCTTTTGATTGTGCGCTAGTTTGAATTTGAACACCTTCCAACATATGGGGTGTACAGCCTTCATACAGAAGATTAATCATCAGAATAGCATTATTAGTATTGTTATTCTAATAAGCAGAAACCGGGCCCCTTCATCATTCAAACCAGTTGCATGTGTTGCATTCTGGGTCGATAGTTTCCCTCCATTTTAACCTCTTCGGTGGTACTGTGTTTCGAATCCTCCATTGACAGAGGTGGATATTTAAGGTCCGGAAAATTAAAAATCCAGGCCAAGATTTTGTTTCAGCCAGTCCGTTGAGTGTGAAGAGTCCCCAGCTGGTTGGTTAAAACAAAATTTTTGTCCGGATTTTTATTTTCTGGACCTGGAATGTCCATCTCTGTCCATTAAAATGTCTGTTCAAATGTGACTCTGAACCCGACCAGCTTGTTTTTGTGTTGGCGGCATGTGGCAGTTTCTCCGTAATTATTATTAAATTCTAAAACCTGCCACAGTTATTCCCCTTCTCCATCTATCGGCATGTTTAGTCTGCCGGTCCTGGGGCGTGATGCCGTGTCCTTGTGCATCCAGGAGCCCGTTCCGAGGATCTCGTTACCAGGGGGGCGCCGGCGTGACCTTTGTCAGGCTGTCCTGTAGGGTGGTCTGACAGGGACACCCCACCCCACGACATACGCGTGTCATGTATAGTCCCAGTGGGGGCACCTGGCAGGTTCTTCGTTGGGGAAGCTTCACGTTGGTCTAACATCAAATGGCAAGGGGTGCGGCGCTCTTATGGGGGGGTGGTGGGGGGGGGTCAGCGTAGTTCTGCTAATGAGTTGAAGAGGCCTGTTTTCGTGTACATGGAGATGTGCAGGGTCTGATTATGAGGCCGGATGCTCGATTTGAGGATTTTCTAATCTTGCGGCTCATTCCCCGCACAGGGCAGAGGCCTTCTGGGAACGTCAGCCATTTGTGGTTAGGCGTCACCGGAAGCTAGGATTCGGGAGAAGAAGGAAATGGCCATGGGCCGGGTGGGGGGGCAGATGTGGTGCAGCTGTAATACAAACCGTGAGGCGGGATGTCATCTATTTAGAATGTGAGGATACGCTGCCCCTACCCTCATGATATTGTGAGACATCCTCCAATGTTTGCGTTGTATTCAGTTTTGGCACTTTTCTTATTTCTGCCATTCGGCCCCTACGTCTCGGACTCTTCCTTGTCCTTGTCACGAAAGTCGTGTGGCTCGAATTGTCCGGAATCTTCTGCGTAAGCTCGACAGCTGTTTTACTCAATTACCCACGATGCACGGCAGTCGTGCTCAAACAGTCTCCAAGAACAGTAAGAGGGCAAAATGAAAACACGTTCGTATGACCATTTAAGGACACATCCTTTGTTTAAAAAAAAAAATAAATGGTGATGAGGATTTATATTCAACTCAATGCTTGGAACAAAAAAAAATCATGGCATGTTTCCTGATTGAAATACGCACAAGCCTGCAGCGGAGAGCTGAACTCCTGACATACTGCGCTGGGCGCAGAGGCGGACGAACAAAGGACCCCGCCGGGCCGGTTCCGCTGGGCCCCATTCATGTCCCGAAGAGGCCGGCACTGGACGGTCTGAAGCTAATCAGCCTGCCCTCCTCCAATTTATCAGTCTGCCGCTTTGTGCGAGAGGCCCGCCCATGCCTGATACATTCCCACAGTGCTGCTTGACCTGGCTGCTTTGTTGTGGGTTGGTACGGCAGGTGTTGTGTTCATGACCACCCTGGAAGTAAGACAAACTGTTTGGGGGCAGCGCTGACCCCTGCGCCGTGGACAGCGTTACCGAATCCTCAGGGGCTCCCTCTCTCCCTCTCTCTCTTTCCCTCTCTCTCTCTCTTCTTCTTTTTTCTTTCTTTTTTTTTAAAAAAAAAACCAGCGTACAGCCTGTCACAACAAAACTCCATCTCACATAAAGTATGTATAAAGAGCGGCCCAGGAGAGAGGAGGAGAGCATGGGAACAGAAATTCCCAGCCATCCGTCACGGCGCCTGTCAGGGTGATAACCCCCCCCCCTCCTCCCATCCCCCCAGCTTGTTTGCAAAAAGAGCCACGTCCGGCTTTTCGCCACACAGGCAGGACCTTGGGGGGGGGGGGGCTGGGTGTCGTGTAAAATACCCTAACCCGCCCCCCCCCCCCCCAATGTAGCACAGACAGCATGTAGTGAGTAGCGGTTCAGATTTATGCCTCGTTTTTGATTTGATTCCCGAGCCGTGTGCAGTGACGCCGGTGTCAGTGTTTGCAAACACAGTGTATAATCCGCATTTTCCCCTCCCTCCCGGCCTCGGCGCTCTGACCGTGGCGACACAATCGGCAAACCTTTCCCATGCACTCAATGCGGCCACAAGATGCACAGGCTAAGAGCACTTCAGCCTGCTCCTACCAGAATGTAGCCCCTTCACCGGGGTCCAATTACAGCGTCTGTGTGTGTGTGTGTGTGTGTGTGTGTGTGTGTGTGTGTGTGTGCATACTGAGCGCATGCCAGTGCGCGCTCCCCCCCCCCATCTGCGTGTGTCGGGGCTGTGCGTGTGCGTGATCGCATGCGCGACACGCCGACGATCCCTCTGCCTCAGGAAATGGTATAAAATCTAGAGTAATGATACCTCCTTCCTTATCATAGACGACCATCACGCCTGGTCCTCGAACATTATTCCATACATAAAGGGGGCAGCATTAAACAGGAGGCGCGAAAAGGCGGTTAAATCACGGTGCAGTTCATCCCAGGGTACTGAGACCCTTAAATCTGGTTAACTAGATGGATTCAACTTCTCTGGCACTAACTGTTACAGATACAAGGGGTCGTTTTATTTCTTTAGCAGGGACTTTTTGTTGAGAAAGCAGGACCAGATAGGCCCTAGAGCATTAAGGATTTAAGTGCCTTGTTCAGGGACCCGACAATGAAACGCCCAACAAATACTGGGATTTGACCCGACAACCTTGTGGTCACAGACGTGATGAACTGAATCTGCTGAGCTACATGTTGGTATAGTTTTGGGTGTGCTGTTAGCTGGTATTGGGTGGGAGCATTATAATGTTGTGCATTTGTGCTGTACATGCATGTGTGCATGAGGTCTTATCTGACTGCGCCTCTCCAACACCGTGTTGCATGGCAGGCCCCCGCTGCCCAAGGAATGCCAGCGTACGGTGGAGCCCCCTGAGCTGCTGGGGACGGCCTGCTCTCGGCAGTGCAAGAACGGGCACTGCACCCCAACCGGAAGGTGCTGCTGTAGCCCCGGCTGGGAGGGGCCCTTCTGCAGAGTGGGTGAGTGCACTGCCCACTGTGGCATCTGAGAAATAATGTTACAAGTGAATATAACATAACGAATTACACGAGGGAAAGTTGCCCATTGCTGATCTGCTTCAAATAGACGTCTGTTGCCCATTATCAACGGGAAAGTGTCCCAGCAACACTGGTCAGCAACATTGCTCAAAACGTTGCCCTGTGTATCGTCACCCTTAGAATTTTGAGATTAATCGGTTGCCGTTGGCGATGGCCTAACCCTAACCCCCATCCCCCCCCCGCCTTCCTGTCATTTGTAGCCAGGTGCGAGCCCGTGTGCCGTAACGGTGGCGTCTGCATGGAGCCCAACAAATGCCTGTGCAAGAGCGGCTACTCTGGCCTGCAGTGTGAGCGCGGAGAGCGCGGCGAGCCAGCCCCCGAGGCCAAAGACGGCCTGCTGGACCACCTCATCGACGTCACCTCCTACCTGCTGGACCTCACCAGCTATATCGTGTAGGCCGGTGCCAGGAGGGGGGGGCTTCGATCACTGCACGCCTCAGATATCACCCCCTGCTCCGCTGATCACACCTCCAACCCACACGCCCTGTAACACTACAAGCGGGCGTCCACCGAACGGACCCCCCCAGAGAAAATGAAAAGGCAAACCCCGCACCCTCCCTCACCACCCAGCATAAGGACTTGGACACTGGCTTAGAATCTCTGAGCAGCTTCTGTCCTGGATTTGTGTCAGTCCCCTGGCTGTGACTCCCAGTCACGAGGCAGTGACTCTCTGTCACGAGGACCTTGCTTCGGTGCCTCTGTTGTTGGCCTTCCCACCACCCTTGGGACCCCCCCCCCCCCCCAAGAAAAAAAAGCAATTCTTCACTCACAGACCCTGGGTGCAGCTTGGCAAGGAGGCACACCTTCTGCATGGACAAGATGAAGGAATATCAGAAGTGTTTCGTCTGAAGTATTACTCTCAGTGTGACATCTGCATGGTGGCCGGGTGGCGGGGGGGCAGGGGGGGGATGTCAGAGAAGCACATTTTCCGCAGATTTGTTTTTGTTTTTTTTGTTTTTAATTTTGTTGTATGGTACAGCCTTTTCATCACCATCAGCAGTGTACCATGGACTGGGCTGTGGCGACCAGCAGCGCCTCCTCTGTGCTGATCTGGGGTCAGTCATCTCCGGTAACGGGGACAGAGCTCTTTCCCGGGGGTCCGGACTTTCCGACGGCAAGCAGTGGAACGTCACTTAAAAAAACAAATAAGTAAACATCTTGGGGCACCTGTGTTTCCCGCAGATTGGCCCCCCGAGGGGCCAAACCCTTCAAAATTAGCCCCGTTGCCCGCAAAGCTATAGAATTATGCATTTTAAATTTGCAAATGAAGATATAATTCAATAGTGTAGTGATGTAATTGTAATCTACAGCCAATAGCCTTTTACTGTATGTAGTAAAAGAGCATCATGGTGGTAAACAAACACAAAGCTTAAAACTCTACTAATTTTTATGACTATTGATAGTGGTAAAGTATGGATAAAACGAATTAATGTACCGAGAAAATATTTTATATAAAGTGCCACTGAGTTTACATGGTTTACTTTCCTTTCGTTTGATGAGGACCATCCAAGCTGCTTCATGATATGTTCATGTCATGTTCTCTTCTTCTGGGGCTGTTCCTCCAGTTCGCTTGGTGTAGAATGAAGGTCATCACTGGCATCACGGTCCAGTGTCCACGTACTCCTGACCCCGCTGGATGCCGAAATCCACCAGCACTGGTCTCAGACACGTTTCAGTGGTTTAGATATTCAGCACCGAGGTCTCCTGGACCTTTGGTGTTGGACGATCAAGCTGTCGCTATCCACGCTCTAGCTACGTGACTCACGTGCTGCGCGCTTTGGTCAAATTCACCCTAGTCTCTAACACTGTTCATGGGTTATGTTCTATGATGGTCAAGACCGATGACTCCTTAACCTGAGAAATAGCAACCATTTTTGCTGATCAAAAGACATTTTCTTGTTCGAAATAGCCTAGCGTCGACGCCTAGAAAGCCGTCTCACCTTTCGTCAAAAATTATTAGTCCTCTCTGGTTCTCTCACTCATGTGCCTGCGTTTTGGTGTTGATTGGATACCGGAAAGGCCCGTTTTAACCATTTGTCCAGAACTGACCCAGACGGACACCCTGTCAGCGCCAGTATCGTGCCACCTTTCGATCATTTTGAAATGCAAGCCATATCGTGGTGTTCAATCTCATAATACTCCCATAATGCTCAGTTGTTTGGGGGCAAGCCAAATTACGGATATGTTTGCCGTGCTATTTTACAAAAATGATTAGGCTGGACATGATGAAAGTGACAGAGAGCATACAGATATTTTATTCTCATGTTCAGTAAGGTCGAGTATATCTGAGCAGCCCGTATGAAACATGCAGAACTCTGAAGCGATATTTTCAGTAAATGAGAGATGATTCATAACCATGTGTACTACAGGCCGTGAAATCAGATATATAAAGACTTCAGAAGACTACAGCTGAAACGTCATAAATTAGCCACACTGCAGATGTCGTAAAGTGGCCATTGTTAAAATATATAATATGAATGTTAAAGAAGCTCAAACTTTCCGCATTCACTGGCAAGGGATATCCGATCGATATCATTCCCCACATCACTCCGGACGTCCCACTTCCCCCACCCCAATCGGCCCTCCGCTTTAGCGCACCATGTGAGTAACAGCGCCAATCAGAATTCACATCCAAAGTGTGCTTAAAATCATCAGGGTTTGTAACATTACGAGATAATTGTACCATAGCACTGTTTGTAGATTTCTATATAGGGATTCGGATTGCAACAAAACCATGTTTATTTTTCTTTATTATTAATATGATGATGATGATTATTATTATTATTGTCCTAAATGTGTGTGCTATTGATTATTATATGGAATAGTAAATTCTACAAAATCCATGCTGTAAGTTTAAAATCCATAATTTTAGCACTTAATGTGAATCTTGCATCAGAGCTGCTGAGAAGGCCTTGTGAATAGAGTAATCGTTTTCATTATTTAAGTAGTTATGCAAAGGTTATTTAAATCCTCTACATTGTTTGTACCTTGTGAAGATATGGATTTTCTTTTTTTTTCTTTTTTTTTTGTAAATATAATTGGGATTCTCTTTGGTCTCTTTTCTGAAATAGCTGTCTATTAAAGTTTATAGCATGTCCGATCAGTCCCGTGTTAGGTTCTTATTTCAGCGTCTGTCGGCCAGGCGCAAGGTGACATACTGCTCAGCGTGCTGAACTCATCATATGACATACCTACATTTTATCCAAAGCGATGTACTTTGTTTCAGTAAAGCAGGGTCAGACAGTTCCTGGAGCAATTGGAGGTTAAGGACCTTGTTCAAGGGCCCAGTGGTGAAATCCCTGGGATTTGATCCAGCAACCTTCCGAGGGACACAGTTGTTCTACACCTTTCAAGTACGGATGGCGAAACGGCTGATGAAACACAGTTGTTCTTCGTTTTAAAATTTTATCCTAATGTGGTAACATAGTTCCTCAGGGTTTTTTTTTTTTTTTTTTTCGGTACAAGCCGCCTCTGCGAAATGTCCTAATTTGTCAGGCGTCGCCATTCCAGCTCTTCTGGCAGATCTTTGCGCAGGTAACACGTAGGTGAGGTGCTGAGGAGCATCAGGAGATGGCCGGCAGGGAAGATGGGTCTTGCCAGTGGTGCTTTTAGCTCACGATTCCGGGAATGTTTAGACGAGTATGAAATCCTGGACGTCTTGGAAAGCTGAGTGTTGACAGGCCGATAAGCATCTCCCTAAGATGAACACGGCAC
The DNA here is from genome assembly GCF_023856365.1 of Brienomyrus brachyistius. Taxonomy (NCBI): domain Eukaryota; kingdom Metazoa; phylum Chordata; class Actinopteri; order Osteoglossiformes; family Mormyridae; genus Brienomyrus; species Brienomyrus brachyistius. The sequence continues at coordinate 1,595,446 of NW_026042322.1, forward strand.
AAGGGAAACATTTACTTGACGGCTCTGACGCTGAAACTACACATAACACGTCCAGAAGGATGAGCCCCACGTAGGTACATGCTGGCCATTCTTTCTTTAAACCTTGCAGGCCGGCAAATGGTCTCGGTTGGCGTGTCTGCCGTACAGCAGGTATCACTCCTATCTGTACGATGCGTGTAATACAGCCACTAGCTATTCTCTGAAGCCCTTCTAGGCAGCTTGGCCGTTGGTCATGATTGTGGAATCTTAGAACGATAACACAGCCTTCCACTCATCAAGCAACAGCCCCAGCTGATGGAATAATTAAAATTTCCTCCCAAATATTGATCTCATTTACTGCTTCCACCAGTAAAGACGACCACCCACCCGCTATAGACACCCAGACTTATTTATAGTAATGCAATACTAACTTATCTGTGCTTGGGGCCCGTCACAACTGCGTAAAGTGGAACTAAGCAATTGTGCTTTAAAGTCTGAGGTATATTTTCGTTTATACTCTATTTGTACCATGAGGCGTTGCTTTTCATTTGGAATTGTTTTCTTCTCCACAAAGAGCCCTCTTTCGGCTATCTGCGATAAACACCGTAAGCCTGCGTTCGGATAAACACGCACCCTCGATACGCTAAATATTTGCAACACTGCTTTGGTGGGCAGCATTGTGACACTGGGTGAGAGAACAGATGACTGAGTCGCGACGGACACAAAAGGTAACGGCAGGGAAAAAGGTAAATGATACAAATTCTACAATAGTAATATTTGAAATGCATTGCTTATACGCAGCGATTTGCCCTTCCTCGCTCACTTTGCAGCAGATGTCGTTGGTTAATGAAGACGTCCCATTTCTTATATCGCTATACATAGTTCTGGAAACTGTAGGGCCACATTTTTTATTGCTGAGTTTATAAGGAAGGGAATGTCACAACTATTATTTAGAACCATATGTTCTGACCACGATGGATTGGAAAGCAAATTAAATGACTAACAGAGGCTTCCAGGATACGATGATGTATGAGTTAGGACTATTTACAATTAGCTGTAATGTGGCAGACTTGATCCCAACTGACCCAACTTCGTGTCCATCCAACAAGCACAGCATTCGTCCCATAACCGGATCCATAGCTTTAGACAAAAGCCAACCGCTACCTGACATGTAACTCGACCTGTTTATATTAGTCTAAGGCAGCCTTGTACCAGCTGTGGGAGTTTCTCTTTTTTTATCTAATATTCCTTCCTTCATTAGCATTCTAACACTACTTCTCAGTCACGGTTAGCCAACCGTGGCCACAGGAATGCGACCGCTGCTGTAGCGCTCGGCCCTCAGGTTCGGAACCGCCAGCCCTGCGCGGTCGTCCATTTCCTGCCGCCCTCGTACGCTACTTGGCAGGTCCTCCGTTCTCCTGTTTCGTCCTCCCCCCTTTTTCCAAAGGACCGGGCGGCTCGGCGTGAGCAAGAAAGGCGCTGGCGAAGGAAGCCGGGCACCGATTCCAGAAGACAAACGCAAAAACTGAGAGCGCGGCGGTAAACGCCAGGGAAACAGGTGCCCGGGGAGCTGTGAGGATACATACCGTTGACGTTTAAATCGTACTGGTTCCTTATTATAATTTTGTTAGCGGATATAACAAAATATGGATAGATGTGTGGATGAAGGAGATCAAAATGACAAGAACGCTCTACCAAACGTTTTGGGTTTTTTTTTTTCCATGAGTATCGGTTTAATTAGAAACCAGTCAAATGTCTCCTCAGCTCAAAATTCAGCCCCGAAAGCTCCTGTGACTTTGTTGATACTATTACGTAAAATATAGCCCGTGTTACTCAATCCCGCCGATTTATTTTGTAGGTGCTGGATGCCGTTGGTGTAAATATTTACAGTGGTTTCCAGTCATGTCATTCTTTTCATTGTCCCTTCTGCTCTGTCCCTGGCCAGAATGTATATTCCATTCTATTACTTCATGTGTTTATGCGTGCTGTCCAAGATTACCACTTCTGTAATCCCTCAGCATGGCTGGTCTACTTTAATATTCTGTCAACACCATTTCCACGGCAACCTGGGCCTCCTGAAGGGGGGTGGGGGGTGGGGGGGGGGGGCACTCGGGCTCTGGTTAGCCACCTCCCAGCCGCCACACTGACTTGCATCCATAAAATGATGCCATTATAGCCCCCACCGAGTCCCAATCTGTCATGTAAACACATGCAATGTGCTGAGAAAAAGTGATGGCGTTGGGGTGGGGGGGTGAGAAAAATAGGTGACCGTTAGGGTTATTTACGAAGGATCTTTATTGTCGCACCTGGTGAATTATAACTGAACAAACACTTAAGGGCCCAGAAGGTCAGAAGGTATGAGGAGGAGGCCATGAGGTCATCCCCGGGCTTGAGAGTGTGATGCAGAAGATGTCTTGTTTCATGTTATTTTTCCCCCTGCCACTGACATTGCACAGAGCTTAGTAAACAACTGATGCCGGAATGGACCACCTGGATTCAGTTTCCATGTTGAGGTCACTCGCTTAGAATTTTCCCAAACACACTAAAAGGGTTACACATATAGTTAACGGTCACAGTTTTATAACACGTCGACGTTTTATTTGTGTGCGTGACGCGGCTTTTTCATCGGTCCTTCTGCATCTGTCTCCCCCCCACCCGAGTTGCTTCACCGGTGGACCAGCAATCGAGATGACAGAGCCGCGGCCTCATCTGTTTGCTTCTCCGGCTCACTCAGACGGAGAACTCGAGACGGCCTTGAGAGAGCGCCGTGACTCAGAAGACGTCCAGTGCTCTTTGCGGCTTATATGGTCTCAGATTCGGCCCTTTTTTTCACTCCAGAAACATAAAACAACAACAACAAAAAAAGTGACAGGGAATGATGCAGAAACTGGTGCCGCTGCCTCCTCCCCTGTCTCACGCTCACTCTTACTTGCTGTTTAGATACCTCTGACCTTGACTCCCAGTCTAAAGTGCTAATGACGTCTGAGCTACCAAAAATGTGGCTGTCCTGCACCTTTCTGGTATCTGAATTGGAGCCACGTCTCGTATCACTCCTGAGCTGGAGGCCTCGCCAGGTCCTTGGTCAGTGAGGCATCTTATCAGCAACCTGCCGAAGTGGCTGAAACATGCCAGCGGACCTGTATCTGGTCATGTTCTGGAACCCCTGGACCGCTCCTAACCTACCAGAAGCTGTGGACTCGAATTCCTCTTCATCTGAGTCTATTGCTGTTTCTGCGATTCTCAGCGTGAAACCCTCACTACCCGCTGTGATGCTGCTCAAACATGGACCTCAATATGCCCTTGCAGTTCAGAGGTTGTCATAACGGTCATTCTTTTCACATGCAAGACACTTTCTCTTCTTCCTGTGTGGAACAGAGGAATACTTGCTAACTTGCTTACTTCCTGTTGGTAGCCTTGGTAAGCTTGATGAGAGCGGTATTGAGTGAAAGCTTCGCCTTGAGGGCATAGATACTGTTAAACCAGATAATACACATGACCAAAGCCACAGTAGAGGTGAAATTTACTGCATTTGCACATCCTGGGCAAGCTATTCAAACATCCACAAATTCTGATTCCTAATTCACTTGACTTGAATTCCTTTGAGTTTAGGGAGGGAAGTAGAACAGTCGCATGTTAATAAAGTCAGGGATATCAACCCACCAATAGTTTGCATGCTGGAGTCACACAACGAATCACAGAGAGGATGGTGAGTCAGTGAGTAGCTACAGCAGGGCCCTTTAGAGGTCCCCCTTGGTTCTGTTCTCGGACCGTACGTGTTTGTTGCCCTCCTTACACATACCACATCCGACGTGCTTTTTAAATATAGCCAATACCAGCTCAGCTCTTCCCAAAGAATCCAGAGACTAACTGTCGCCTCAAACAGACCCACATCAACAAAGCAAGGATCATCAGGGGTCTCTGAAGCATCTAATAAACGACCAACCAGGGGATACAAACATGGTTAGCATATAGTAGCATGCCACGCTAAAGTCGCAGATATATCCACGGTTCTGGCCACACACCGAGTTGTTGTGTTTTTCTGTCCGTACTCACTGCTCTTCTTTTTTCTAGCAAAGCCGGTTTCGTTTTAACTCCCATATAATGATGAATGGGGTCTGTGGTTTTGGACCAGACTCAAGGCAGATTGGGCACACGCATCATACGGTTTTACCGATTTCGTGACGTGTGGCGGATGGTGTTGGCTTGCCAGACGGGTCCCTCCCGCCCTTCCCGATTATTTAATCATCTTAGGGGCTGAAATTCCGTGTGGCTCGAAACGTGGTGGGGGGGCAGGGAGGGAGCGAAATCCTTCACACGCATGTTTCCAAATGAGAGGACAGGGCCCTGTTTTAACCACAGTCTACCTTAGGGCTATCTTCCGCAATAATCTCATAATTAGCGCACTGGCTTTGCACGGTGCCAAAAATGTGCCATTTACTGTAAGTCATTACTGGCTTCCAGAGTGTTTATTTGGGGCCGGTTTTGTTTTTCCAGGCTGGACAGAATCGCTGTTTGTATACACAGTGTATTCAGAGCAGCATGTTTAACACTAGAACTGCCAAATCTACGCAAATTTGCGTAAATTCCCTGGGCCTAACACCTACTAGCATCCCTGCTGAGAGTTTCTTGGGCCATTGTCCTCCTGCTTTTGTTGTGCAAACACACCCATTACCTGTGAGGCCTGGCACATTTGCATTTTTTTACTCAGAGCAGCTAAAATCCAAGGCAGGCTAAACCTCTGTGTGTGACATGGAAACCTTCACAAAAGTCTGCCATATCTATACCAAATATCCCACATGCTGACTGACCTGCAAATATGAAAGACACACATTCACAAAATATATGGACAAGTCTGTTTTATTTATAAAAAAAATTTAGTGTTTCAAACTTTGCAGTGTTTGCAGACCCAGTGACCATCATCCCTGCATTTGGCGCAAGTGAATTTAGAATAGAATAGAATAGAATAAACCTTTATTATCCCACGAATGAGAAATTTAGGTGTTACAGAGCTCTTGCACAAAAACGTAATATAGAACAATAGGAGCAGGTAGATACACAAAGATATAAATACAAATGTACAAAAAGTTTTGGAATAAATAAAGATGTACAGAGATATGTACAAAATGTACAGAGATATGTACACAGTGCGGGGGTGGGGTGGGGTGTGAATGATCCTGGTTACAGCATGTGATATGTCAGTTAAACATATATGAGTAAAAAATACTCACGCTAAACTGTTATAATGTCTGACAGCCGCTGGTAGGAATGACCTGCGGTAGCGCTCCTTCCTACACTGTGGGTGTAGAAGTCTATTGCTGAATGAGCTGCTCAGAGCTCGTACAGTCTCATGCAGGGGGTGGGAGGTGTTGTCCATAATGGATGTTAGCTTAGACCGCATCCTCTCATCCCCAACCTGCTCGATGGATTTCAGTGGGCAGCCCAGGACAGAGCTGGCCCTCTTCACCAGTTTGTCCAATTTCCCCCTGTTCCTCTCTGCAATTCCACCACACCAGCAGACCACAGCATAAAAGATAGCAGATGCTACCACAGTGTCATAGAAGGACCTTAAGAGAGTCCTGTTCACCCCAAAGGATCTTAGCCGCCTAAGCAGGTGAAGACGACTTAGACCCTTTTTGTAAACTGCCTCAGTGTTTGTAGACCAGTCCAGTTTGTTGTTTAGGTGAACACCCAGGAATTTGTACTCCTTCACCGTTTCAATGTCCAGACCCTGGATGTTCACCGGTGTAGTAGGAGAAGACTTCTTGCTGAAGTCAATCACCAGTTCCTTCGTCTTGCTGGCATTAATATGAAGATGGTTCAGTTCACACCAGCTGACAAAGCGATCGATGACCCCCCTGTATTCCAGCTCGTTCCCCTCTGACACCCGACCAACAATGGCAGTGTCGTCTGAAAACTTCTGTAGATGGCAAGTGTCCGTGTTGTAATTGAAGTCCGCAGTGTATAGGGTGAAGAGAAAAGGGGCGAGTACTGTTCCTTGTGGGGCCCCCGTGCTACAGACTACCACCTCAGACACACAGTCCCGGAGTCTCACATACTGGGGTCTCCTGGTGAGGTAGTCCGTAATCCACGCAGACAACTGATGGTCCACTCCCGCTCCCTCTAACTTCCCCCTCAGCACTGAGGGCCGGATTGTATTGAAGGCACTTGAGAAGTCAAAGAACATGACTCTCACAGTATTTGAGAATACTGAATTTGTAAGAATTTGTAACACTTTGCACTGGTAAACCTGCTGCGGTTTCTGTTGCAGTTCTCCTGTACCTGACACTGAGTTGTCCATACAAGTCCTGGCACAGCAGCAGCCTTCCTCTGTCCCCATAGCCTTTTGTGGCATAAATTGGCAATGGAGTTCCTTGGCTAGATGACTCAAAAATAATCTTCTTTTGCCTTCCCACCCTGTACATGCCTTGTACAGAACGTAGAAATTTGCCACCACCAGGTCCAGCATGTTGTAAAATACAGCTACTGGCCACCTGCATGTTGCTGCTCTTACGGAATACATGCGCGCCATTTGGTCCAACACATTTACACCACACTATAACAGCAGAGAGAGAGAGAGTCATGAGTGTATTTGCTTTTTTTCTACCTTCTTTCTATATAGGCCTGTATAGTACATATCAGAAAACATTGTAGCACTGATGTAAAATTATACACACATTCACATACCTTCATGTGGTTATAGTCTGTTATCGTGTTGGGTTTCCTCTTTCTGCCTTCACAGATCGCCACATCTTGGTCCAAGGAACTCAGAACACACACAATCTTGTTTTTTTAGGTGCATAAATTGTCAAGAAGACACTGCCACTTCTAAGCACTGACGCGGAGAATTCCTCTTGCTGTGCAGTGTCCTTTGAAATTGGAGGAAGTTCATACCAAACTTTATTCCCTGTGCTCAGTAGTGTTGTTTTGCGCTGAAGCAGTCTGTGTGACAGTGCCAGTGAGGTGAAGAAATTGTCCGTTGTGACATTTCTCCCGTCATCCAGAAATGGCTCCATCAGACTCATGACCATGTTCTCTGCCAGCCTCTCCCTTTTCTGGTGACTGGGGTCCTTTCCCAAGTTAGGGGACACGTTGCAGACGTATTTGGTCTCCAAATCCGTGGCCATCCAGAACTTGATCCCAAATTTGTCCGGCTTGGATGCGATATACCAAGTGACATGGAATGGATCCACATCTACTCCACGTTGTCTTTCCACCGGTGTCCCTCAGGGCTCGGTTCTTGGCCCTCTCCTATTCTCCCTCTACACTAAATCTCTTGGCGAAGTTATATCCTCACATGGCTTCTCCTACCACTGCTATGCCGATGACACTCAACTCATCCTCTCCTTCCCTCCCTCAGACACTCATGTCTCCACTAAGATCTCTACATGCTTGGCAGAAATCTCATCTTGGATGACCACTCACCAGCTAAAACTCAAAACTGGTAAAACTGAGTTGCTTTACATCCCGGCTGACTCATCCCCCCTCCAGGACCTTGCGATCTCCTTTGACAACTCCCTGATCCGTCCTTCGGTTTCTGCTAGAAACCTTGGAGTTACCATAGATGATCGGTTGTCATTTTCCTCACATATCGCCAGTCTTTCTCGCTCTTGTCGGTTTCTCCTCTTTAACATCAGGAGGATACGTCCATTTCTTTCCACCCAGGCTACCCAGATACTCGTCCAGTCCCTCGTCATCTCACGCCTTGACTACTGCAACTCGCTTCTAGCGGGTTTACCACTGAGCGCCATCCGTCCCCTCCAACTGATTCAGAATGCAGCTGCTCGTCTTGTTTTCATGCTTCCCAAGTTCTCCCACACCACTCCTTTGCTGCGCTCCCTCCACTGGCTTCCTGTAGCTGCACGCATCAGATTCAAAACACTGATGCTCGCATACAAAGCCAAAAATGGTCTGGCACCATCCTACCTAAAGGACCTCATCACACCCCGCTCTGCACCACGATCTCTCCGATCCTCCAGCACTGCTCGACTGGTCCCACCTCCCCTCAAGGCACAAGGAAGACACGCATCTCGGCTCTTCTCTGTCCTGGCACCTAATTGATGGAATGAACTCCCCCTAGATGTCCGAACAGCTGAATCCTTGAATGTCTTCAAGCGACGACTCAAAACTTTTCTTTTTCAGAAATACCTGACGTAGAACTTCTATATTCTTACTCGACTCTTTTTCTGGTGTGTGTTTTAAAAAAATTAAATAAAATAAAAATTCTGCACTACTCAATGGCGTTCTCAGAGATAGTATTCGTAGCTGGGGTCCTTATTGAGCTAGCATCGGAAATTCATTGCAGAGTCTCAAAGCACTTATGTAAGTCGCTCTGGCTAAGGGCGTCTGCCAAATCCTGTAAATGTAAATGTAAATATACTGCATGGACAATGAACCTTGGTCGAGAACAGCTGTACATCTATGTTCATGTGTTCTCCTGGAGTGAAACTTTCAGCACAGTTCTTGGTGAAGGCTGGCAGAGAACGTGGTCATGAGTCTGATGGAGTCATTTCTGGATGACGGGAGAAATGTCACAATGGACAATTTCTTCACCTCACTGTCACTGTCACACAGACTGCTTCACTTTACTGGGCATGGTGAATAACGTTTGCCGTGAACTTCCTCCATTGGCAAAGGACACTGCACAGGGAGAGGAATTCTCCACGTCAGTGTTTAGAATGGCGCGCATGTATTCAGTACGAGCAGCAACAAGCAAGTGGCCAGTAGCTGTGTTTTACAACATGCTGGACTTGGTGGCGGTGAATGCCTACGTTCTGTACAAAGCATCTACAGGGTGGAAAGGAAAAAGAAGATTGTTTCCGATTCTTCTAGCCAAGGAACTCCATTGCCAAATACAGGGATGATGGTCACTGGGTTTTCAAACGCTGCAAACACAGACTTTGAAAGATAGACAGACTGTGTGGGACAGTAACCACTGAGACAAAAGGCAGAAAGATGACGAAGAGATGAACCTGGAACTGAGGCACGGATACATCAATTTTTACATGAACAGCCAAACATGCAAAGCTGGAGAGATCACACAAAAACAAAATTCACTTTTGGTGTTATAATTCAGTGATGGCCAATGAAAATGAAATGACATTTTATTCTGTATGTGTATGAGCATGTCAAAAACCATGGACCATGACTTCACTCAGCTTATGACATTTATATACAAACATGCATTGGAGACTGAAGTGTTAGCATGTTTTCATTTTATTCATTTCATTCTATTAGCAACTTTTCATTCTATTTTCACTCAATTTGTTTTATAAATAACACAGACTTGTGTTTCCATATATTTTGTGAATGTGCGTCTTTCATATTTGCAGGTCAGTCAGCGTGTGGGATATTTGGTATAGATATGGCAGACTTTTGTGAAGGTTTCCATGTCACACACAGAGGTTTAGCCTGCCTTGGATTTGAGCTACTCTGAGTAAAAAATGCAAATGCGCCAGGCCTCACAGGTAATGGGTGTGTTTGCACAACAAAAGCAGGAGGAGGATGGGGCTGAAGACCTGCGAAAATCACAGCAGGGGTGACAAACACCTTGGGACTCTCAGCAGAGAATAAAAACTCGGTAAATCTAGTGTTAAGGAGCTGTCTTGTCATCCAATCGCACGTTGAGAGCGAAACCTCCTTTTTATCTTGAGAGACAGGCCATCGACTTCCTGTTTGGCGCCAGCCAGGTGAGCTGCTCGGGGTGGTCTACATGCGGGCAATTAACAGGGATAACAGCATCCAGAGAAAGCACGTTTTTATTTAAGCTCCTGCTCGTACACCTGCCGGGCATTAACTTTGGGCAGGAGACTGGGCTTCCAAAATTAAAATACTGGACGGAAGAGCGAGATGCCATTCCATTTCCTGGAAATGAGTTCATTAAGAGCTGCCTGACAGCGGGTTCGAAGTCACACGTTCCATGTGCGTGGGGACCTGCTACTATGTAAATCTGAGCAACGAGGAGCGTGCCTCACACACAAACGCCCAAGAAGCATGGTCTGCCCAGCTCTGATTCACTTTCCCCACATCCTCAAGGTCTCTCCACTACCTCAAACTCCTAATTCGAGGTGATCACAGGTGGAGGTCTGGCCCCGGATGTGTCTGCTTTGGAGGGGATCTCAAACATGACAGGCACATCTAGGGTGTACGCATTTCGCTAACTGATCGTTCGCTTGAGCTAATGTACTGCTTAACTTCAAAGCTAAGGTTATTGACTGTGCTCATGTGTCCCTTAGAATCCCACAAATCTTCCATTCACATACTTACAAAAAATATTAGGCGTGATATCGATGCGTTTATATTGTCCTGCTGTTTAGTGAGTATTTTACGAGGTGTAATGTGAAGGTTTGAAACAAGATCCGCCAGTACTGTGATACATGCATACCTGCCACCATACCAATAAAAAAAGATAAATTTAAAAACGTCTCGTGTTTTCAATCCGGCTCAATAATAAGCGTACTCATACTGGCATGTCTAAGAACACGATCCGTGCTTGCCAGATTACACGATGAAATAGTGCTGAAATTTTGGAAATTAGCTAACTTACTGATTAGAATGGTAAAATTCAATCTGCTGATACTGTAGATAGATCACATGTCTTATTCTGTAATTATTTAGTAATTATTTGGTAAGTTGGTGTTCAGTACTGGAGGTATTGATTTTAAAAGTTTGGCCTGTTTGAAATAGTCAAATTTCTTTTGGAAAAAGTGGAAGACTTTCTGTCGAGCGACTTAACCACAGGGCATGTGAGCTTTGGCCAAACCTCCACCCTAACTCTGAAGGAGGAAACACGTCTTTTTCATTTCCTGTATCTTCAGATAGCACGTTCTTGGCCATGTGCTTAGCTGGAATTATCACCTGTCAATCTTTCATCTTCACATATTCGCAAACTCGTTTCCCCAGCTGCTCCACCAGCAGTTCAGCCAAATAGCCTCCAAAATAACTTCACCTAGGATATTCAGATGACCACTATCTATCTTGCATGTTGCAATTTTGAAATTGAATTTTCACCCTCCGCTTGCATCCGGCGATAATATGGCCTCTACAAAAAAATTCTGACTGATCCCTGACCAGCTCAACCTGTTACATGACAATGTTCTGACAGCAAATTTTTACGAGTTGTTCTGTGGTTGTCCCACACACTTTACAAATGATTCCCATTATTAATCACATTTTCACATTTTTTAATAGCCAAACAGTAGACTATTACTCAGTATGCCGTCACGTTTGATGACATATAAACAATATTTCAAACCCCTGTGTTGAAATATGCACACGATGTCAAAGTGTAACGTAAAGCATGTAACGTTACATACCTAACGTTGTTTTCAACTTCCTGCTTAGGGCATCTGGGCCCCCTGTGTTCTGATCCAGACCAGTGTATCTGTGAAACTGAGTTTCAAGGCAAGCCCTGAAATTAATTGATGTTTGTCTCTATTTAGGGAGAAAAGCCTGTATGTTTGAATTGGTGTCTGTGATCTTAAGATGTCCTCAGAGACCAATGGCGGGAATTTCTGTGTTGTCCTTGGTATTTGTGTCTGTGTCTGGGTGACGGGGGGGCTACCGGGGGTCAAGGTGATTTGCACTTTCTCTCCACTCACATTTTCCCCAATTTGAAGTTCCGATGTTTTTAGCCTTGCATGTTCCACTCGTCTCTTTTCACATCTCCCCCATGGCCGATCCGACTCTGCTGAATACCAGCTTCAGAGCGTCAGTGTGTGGCTTTGGCTGAGAATTCCATTAGTGCTGACCTCAATGGAACATGCGCAGGGCATCCTCGGAGAAAATTGCCATCAAACACTACCGATGCAGCTGCAGGATGCAGGTGTAATGAAATGCATGGATGCATGACTAAATTCACACTGTTACCTCCGCCCCAGAGGAAAAGAGTAAATTGGTACAGAAGGATACCAGTCTGTCATTTTTATATGTGAAATACATCAAAAACATGGAAATAGTGTAATGGAATCAAAATGGAAATTCAGAAGAGGAAATCTCAGTGAGACTCCCACATCCACGGTGACATCATGTGCTTACATTCTCACATGCATGCATTATTTTAGATGTTCCGCACAGAGGAAGAAGTGCTTCTGTAAGTCAATATCCGTTTGTGAGAAGCTCGTGTTCTTCGTGAAGATTATCTACACATCTCAAATAGCGCAGATTATGGCTTAAATCCCAAAGGAGAGAGAAGTAAACCAAGGTCTTAGTGGTAAATCTGTGTGTATAAACATCGCGCAGCAAGACACTCTTACATCAGCGGTCTGAGAGTACCCCCCTGGATCTGCCCACCTCAGGCCACAGATGGTATCTTCCTCCTCCAGCACCCCCCACAGGTGTGTAGCAATGGTACATTCCATAGTTATTAGACAACGTAATGTGAAGAGATATAATCATTGGTGAGGAATACAGCAGGAGCAGGGATTCCTGGGTCTCCGTGTTCTGTGGTTGAATAATGGTGCCACCTTTCCTCCATAGGTCTCTCTCTCCACCTATGAATTGGTTGCCAGGCCTTGGCAGAGTGGGTTTGAGGAAGGGTTGCCAGGTTCTGGCAGAGCGGGTTTGAAGGTGGAGTTTGCTTCCTGCGGGTCGCCCACCTGACCGCTGAGGATACACAAAGGTGGGCCCTCACTCCGTCCAAGCAGTGCCTCCGTGGCCGGCGTTTCTGTGGCAACCCCGCTTTCAGGCCTCCACCGGCGTGCAGGGTGCTGGCCCGGTGCCGTCTGGGTGGGTGGCAGAGAAAACATTGCACGTTCGAATCATCACGCTGCCGTAATGACTGTTGCTTTTTCCAGGTCGGAGACGGGTCCCCTGCGCCGGGGCCGACTCGGAGGTTCTCGGCCGGTGTACAAAGGGATCTGTCAGCCCGAAAGCGCCGGTACCTGTGGTTACCTGCAACTGACCTGCCTCCGCGGGATCAGCGGCGGGCCCGGGCAGTCAGTCAGGTTTGCGTCCATTTATTTAATGCCGCTGCCTCCCAGCCAATCTCTGTGGCGCCAGGAATCACTGTGCATGCACACACACACACACACACCTTCACACAGGCACGGAGAGTGTTTTGAGGACCGGTCTATCTACCCCATCCCGGCATTACAGAGCATATATTCCAGAGATGCCCAACCCATCCATTGATCAAAGCACGTTTTCTGGTCAGTTGTAGGAGATGATCAATGGATAATGCTTGACAGCGATTGACAAGATATACCAAAGGGACCCTTCCCCTCAGTCGGTCAAAAGGGGGCACCCCCGGTCAGTGGCAAATATCCTTGCTGCTTTTTAATGCCAGTCCACCCCTGCCTTCATACACCCACACATACCATAACATCTTGCCCGCTATATTATTCAGTTGCTGCGCCAGGCCATGTAGAGAGGTAGCATAACCCCCCCCCCCCCCCCCCCCAGTAGGCAAAATCAACCCAACTCTGGCTGGACGTTTAGCCTTGTCACCTCAGCAAATACCCAGCACCATCGATAGGCTGTTTGGGCAGGCCTGAATCCTGCAGAAGGACCCTAGGTGTGTATTCTGGCAGGCCTGAATCCTGCAAAAGGATCCTAAGCGAGTGTCCCGGCAGAATCCTAGGCAAGTGTCTTAGAAGGCCTGAATCCTGCAGAAGGATCCTAAATGAGTGTTCCAGCAGGCCTGAATTCTGCAGAAGGATCCTGAGTGAGTGTTCCGGCAGGCCTGAACGCTGCAGAAGGATCCTGAGTGAGTGTTCCGGCAGGCCTGAATGCTGCAGAAGGATCCTGAGTAAGTGTTCTGGCAGGCCTGAATGCTGCAGAAGGATCCTGAGTGAGTGTTCCGGCAGGCCTGAATGCTGCAGAAGGATCCTGAGTGAGTGTTCCGGCAGGCCTGAATTCTGCAGAAAGATCCTAAATGAGTGTCCCGGCTGGCCTGAATCCTGCAGACTATCCGCCCCCACCCACCAGGTGGCAGTCCTGCATCTGTATTTTGACTGGCATGCGAAGCTCGTCTATCACCACAGAACCAGGAGAGAAAACGAGGGCACCCACACTGTCATTATGATGCACGTCGCTGACTTGCTAATTAACAAAATTAGCAAAGAAAACCTCAGGAATCTGTTAAAAGCCTGGTTTTGGGTTTTAGTTGAAAGCGTCCAGAGTTCTCCTTTAATCTTTCTCATTTGCTTGAAGTAGAAAGCCTTCGATGGGCTCGTAAATGCGATCTCTGCTGCGATGGAACATTTTTCCCTAGTTCAACATGACAACACGCTCATCATCATCATCATCATCTTCCAGAATCTTCCAGGGAACTTTATTATTGCGATGGACGAAATGGCCTCCATCACTGGCTTGGCCCCTGTGTGATTTATATGGGACATTACGCCTCATCCCCTCTCATAAGCAACTCCGGCAGTCAGTCATTGTTAATACTAATGCCAATTTCCAGGATACAGCCTCATTGCTTTTATTGATACATAACAGGGAAAGCTACATGTCCCCAGAGTTAATGATCAATGAAATCAGCAGAGTCTTACCAGTTTTTCCTAAGTCTGTTTGTTTATGAAGATACTCTGCTGCCGAACACATCCTCCAAGAAGTCAGCATTACTCACTTGCTAATTCCGATCCGAGGTATTGCAGGCCTTTCTGGTCGTCGTTATATCTTGTCATTTTAACTTTGCCTGTAAAAAGACTCTTCCTGGGAGGTGAAAGACCAGCACGTTTCCGGGCTTTGACATGCTCCATAAATATGGATGACATCGGTCTTGTTCACCAGTCTCGCTCTTCATTAAAGCTGCCTTTGGTTTTAAAACCTTTAATTTGTAAATATGTTAAGTAAGACCGTGCAAAGTGTTCCGTTAATAGCGCCAGTCACGCTTCGCTGAAGGGAGTCCTCCTCACCTCTGGGGGGCACTCATATGGAGTTTTCCCATACCGTTCCAGTTTCCTGATGTCTGGGAGAACCTATTACAAGGTATCCCTGCTTCTACACAAAGGGAGGCCCCAGATGCGTGGTGATTAAAAAGGGTCTCCTGAGATACAACTACAGTTTGCTTATTTAGCAGATGCCCAAACTGATGTGCATTTATTGAGAAAGCAGTGTCAGCCAGACCTAGGGGCAATTGGGGCTTATGGGGTAATCGGGGCTTATGGGGCAATCGGGGCTTATGGGGCAATCGGGGCTTATGGGCAATCGGGGCTTATGGGGCAATCGGGGCTTATGGGGCAATCGAGGCTTATGGGCAATAGGGCCTTACAGGGGAATCGGGGCTTACAGGGGAATTGGGGCTTATGGGGCAATTGGGGATTATGGGCAATTGGGGCTTATGGGGCAATCGGGGCTTATGGGGCAATCGGGGCTTATGGGCAATCGGGGCTTATGGGGCAATAAGGGCTTATGGGCAATCGGGGCTTATGGGCAATCGGGGCTTATGGGGCAATCAGGGCTTATGGGGCAATCGGGGCTTATGGGCAATCGGGGCTTATGGGGCAATCGGGGCTTATGGGCAATCGGGGCTTATGGGGCAATCGGGGCTTATGGGGCAATCGGGGCTTATGGGCAATCGGGGCTTACAGGGGAATCGGGGTTTATGGGGCAATTGGGGATTATGGGCAATTGGGGCTTATGGGGCAATCGGGGCTTACAGGGGAATCGGGGCTTACAGGGGAATCGGGGCTTATGGGGCAATTGGGGATTATGGGCAATTGGGGCTTATGGGCAATCGGGGCTTATGGGGCAATCAGGGCTTATGGGGCAATCGGGGCTTATGGGGCAATCGGGGCTTACAGGGGAATCGGGGCTTACAGGGGAATCGGGGCTTACAGGGGAATCGGGGCTTATGGGGCAATCGGGGATTATGGGCAATTGGGGCTTATGGGGCAATCGGGGCTTATGGGGCAATCGGGGCTTATGGGGCAATCGGGGCTTATGGGGCAATCGGGGCTTATGGGGCCATCGAGGCTTATGGGCAATAGGGCCTTACAGGGGAATCGGGGCTTACAGGGGAATTGGGGCTTATAGGCAAACGGGGCTTATGGGGCAATCAGGGCTTATGGGGCAATCAGGGATTATGGGCAATTGGGGCTTATGGGGCAATCGGGGCTTATGGGCAATCGGGGCTTATGGGGCAATCGGGGCTTATGGGCAATCGGGGCTTATGGGGCAATCGGGGCTTATGGGGCAATCGAGGCTTATGGGCAATAGGGCCTTACAGGGGAATCGGGGCTTATAGGCAAACGGGGCTTACAGGCAATCGGGGCTTATGGGGCAATCAGGGCTTATGGGGCAATCGGGGCTTATGGGGCAATCGGGGCTTATGGGGCAATCGGGGCTTACAGGGGAATCGGGGCTTATGGGGCAATCGGGGATTATGGGCAATTGGGGCTTATGGGGCAATCGGGGCTTATGGGGCAATCGGGGCTTACAGGGGAATTGGGGCTTATGGGGCAATCGGGGCTTATGGGGCAATCAGGGCTTATGGGCAATCGGGGCTTATGGGGCAATCGGGGCTTATGGGGCAATCGAGGCTTACGGGGCAATTGGGGCTTATGGGGCAATCGGGGCTTACAGGGGAATCGGGGCTTATGGGGCAATTGGGGCTTATGGGGCAATCGGGGCTTACAGGGGAATTGGGGCTTATAGGCAAACGGGGCTTACAGGCAATCGGGGCTTCCGGGGCAATCGGGGCTTATGGGGCAATTGGGGCTTACGGGACTCGCTCAGGGGAGGAATCCCTCTGCTGATTCTGAACCAACAACCTTTCCGTCACAGGATGGTGAGCCACACCCACACGCACATACACACACATACACACACAGGTTCACAATTATATCTTTGTGGGGACTCTCCATTCATTTCTATGGTGAAAACTCTAATCCCAGCAGGATGACCTTCACCCCCACCCAGCCCAAATCTTATCCATAAGTGACCAAACGTTTGGGCCCCCTGAATTTCTCAGAGTATCCATACCCCTCTGACCCCCCCCCCCCCCCCCCCCCCCACATGCAACTATGGAAGTAACCAACAAAAGACCCCACCTCGCGACATGGTCACCCCCCCCCCCCAAATGGCATTACAATCAGTCTTACGAGCAACTAACCCTCTGTGCTGTTTCTCGGTGCATCGACTGTCGCTACACCATTGCTAAGAATCGCTCGGCCTTCAAGTCTGCCTGTTTGACATGGCTGAACAATGGCTTGTCCCCAGTCGCCGGGTCGAGACTCCAAGGACCACCTTCAGCCCGCCATGACATCATGTCCATTAATGTCCTTTGATGTCAGTCCGCCTGTCACTCACCGGTCGCCTAGTGGCAGCGTTCCGGTGACGCCACCTGGTGCTTTTCTTGCCACGCTGGGCGCGTGGAGCAACCGGAGCCAGATTGTCGGGGAGGACGCCGTGTTTCCCCCCCCCAGTTGGACCCCCCGCAAGCCGCCTGGCGCATGAACTGCTGAACCCAGCCGATCTGAACCCGTGTTTACTACTCAGAAAGAAAATTAAAAAAAAAAAAAAAAAAAAAAACAAATCCTACAGCTGCCCCCTCTACAGGTGACTGTGACGAATCAGGATAGAAACACGGCTACGAGAACCAATCAGATTCTGGTTTACATAGAACCCGTACGTGGCTTCACTCCATGTCCTGCGATATGATTCGTGAGGATTTGGTACTTATTAATAAAATGCTGACCTCTGGTGGATAGATAAGAGAGAACATTCCCCTCCTTCCTGTCCGTGCCATCTTGGACCTCTTGGTCCATGAAATGCACACTGGACAGGACAAAACATAACTGTTAGTCCCTGAATAATAAGGGTTATGTCTATTAGCATATAGCCTGTAACTGTGGCTCAACAGGCTAGGCTGCTAACTTGCTGAGTATGGTTTGTATACTCAACTCATTGGTTGAAACAAAATCCTGGTCTGGACTTTCCGGACCTGAAATTTCCACGTCATCTTTAGATACAAATGTCAAGTAAGTAAAATGCATTCGTTTGCTGATTGTGCTTCCAAGTGTTTGGGCTAAAGTCAGTCAGCGAATGAAGTGCAACTCGCCCAATGAGCATTGAATTTTGACGGGGAATTTATGCCGAGGCCGAGCCGGGGAGTGCGGCACCGTCAATCAAACAAGCTCACAGACAGGCCCATGGTCTTCAGACAAGGACAGCGTGGAGATCCCAGACCCAGGGCACATAGGGCGCCCAGAATTTTGAGACACGGTCAAGTTTGCCACCTCGCTCCCCCAAAAGGGTGTGACCACTTCCCCCTGGCAGCAAACTACTCATTAGGAGACGGCTGTCAAGTCCTGGGCTGTGAAGAGCTTCCAGGGTGGAGACAGTGACTCAGTCACTCCACCAATATGGCTGGGAGGGACAGCAGGCAGGGGACGGCCTCGGGGGAATGTGTCACCGTGGAAACGCAGCCGTTAGTGACAGTGTAAATGCAGTAAAGCAGAGGTGGGTAGTTCAGGTCCAGAGAGTACAAATCCAGACCAAGGTTTTGTTTCAACCAGTCAATTGAGTACTCAATATCTGTAACTCTTTATACTCAACTGGTTGGAATTAAACAAAACATTGGTCTGGATTTGTACTCTCTGGACCTGAACTACCCACCTCGGCCTGTAGGTGAGTGTACACCCATGGGCGGAGGTATTCCTGTGCAGTGGGCGTGGTCTGTGGGGCCAGCTCTTTTGGGGGGGGTGTGGCCGTATTGGGAAGCTGCAGCTGCAGCGATCGCGCTGCCGACCCCATTCAACCTCACAGCAGGTGTCGCGCAGAGCCCCGCACGGGCCGCACACGCACACACACGGCCGCGGCCACCGCCGCCACGAAAAATAGGACCGACCTGGAACTACTTACAGCACAGAGACGAACAAAGGGGGCGGGTGAGCGAAATCAGAGAAAAAATGCAGCCCTTTCAAATAACTCTCACCACAATGCCTCAAAAAAATCTTAAATTCACCCCTAGAAACGACAGAAACCTGGTCTCTTTCTCTCGGAGCAGTCAAAAGTTTCTTACAATAGCACAAATAGAAAACATTTTAGATAAAAGGTTCCAGAGCCCTTTTATAAGAGGGACCTCACACTAAGCTGTGTGTAATTCTTACCAGAAACTGGTTTATTTACCAAAAAATAATAAGATTTAATGCCAAGGGCTGTCCTACAAATAAAGGGGCAAGAGGGAGGCAAAGAGAAAAAAAATCACGATAAAGAGGAAAGTTTCTTTCGCTCGCGCTTGTTATTTTATTGTCATGTGTTTATTCGACGAGGCCCAGGTCTCGCATGTGGGTGGAAACAGACTGGGCCATAAGGATTCTCGCGGGCCGCCACAATAAAGAAGACAATAAATATGTAAATCTAATTTAGAAGTCCGCAATTACAACCTCTCCTCGCCTATTTGGAAATTCAGCGCAGGGTTCGGCTTTCATTATAAAACAATATTAACATTTTCCGAGCAGCTGAATGATGACTCTAGCACAACCTGCCACCCACGTTGCTGAAAGAGCAGCTTCCAAACACAGGCACTGGACTGTAAAGCCTCGGGTTACCCCTACTGTCCCTTTCACTTAAGGTGAAATAAACACGTCCTTTCTTCCTGTTCGATCGGGGAGAAGGCTTTACATAGTTAATTCTACGCCTCCGCCTTCAACGGGCTTCAAACTCTTCAGCCGCCGCTATCAAAATGGCTGCTCGTGTTTCCATGTAGTGGCGAATCTGGTCGGATCGCAGTGTAGGAGCCTGGAATCTTCCGAAGACTTCGACTCCTCAGGAATCGGTATGCGGAACGCCAAACTGCCAATCATAAGCTCCGCCTCCCCGCACTTGCCACACGCCTCGCTTGGTGACCTCTGCGCCGATGCAGGTCCCCCTGTCCTATCCATCCTCGCCGAGGGTTCTGGGTAATAGGTCCAGGAAGGGCTGCCACCATTGCCTCTTTCTTCTCCTTATCGAGGCTCGTTTTGTGGATAAATATTAGCCGGCGATTGTAAAAGCAAGGCTGTGCGACAGACTGGCGACTCGAAAAAGGTTAAGCCACAAAAAATAACTAATGCCTAAAGATGCAAGGCACACTTTTAAATAAACTCAACAAGACCCCTTAAGTGACCTGACAGGTCACGCTGCCACCGCCACTCACGTGACAATCGGGTCAAAATTACTACTTTGAACTATATTTGTGTAATACCATGTAGTATTCTTAAAACCCCACAAAGGATGCCGTCGAGAGCGTTTGTAAGACGGCCCTTGTGGGTATGGGGCAGGCTTACGGGGGCCTGCGGATTTACCCAGAATACAGTACACCGAAGTATGTGCATGGAGTAGTGTTATACGGGGATTATCCAAGCAGAGCAGGAAAGACTTTAAACTAATCTATAATGGAATGCCACTCTCAAGCACCGGGCCTGGGGATGAGGGGGGCGGACCCAAAGAGCATTGGACCCTGGAGCACAACACAGGTCATTATTCTTTTGTGCGGCAATTAAAGGATGGATGGGAGACGAGATGAAACAACTACTGCTAAAGAAACGGCAAAGAAAACAAGGCCGGGTTTTTTATTTTTTTTTGAGGAATATCAAAAGACAAAATTTAAGGACGACCAGAGGGAACTAAAATCAGGACAGCTCCGGGGACGTCCCCCGCTACTTCGGAAGTGGTCGGACCGAGCGCCTTTTCCGTTCCTGGTGCTGCCACTCAGATGCTTTAATGGCACTGGGAAGCATCTGGTTATATCTCAATTGCTGTTTGTGTTACTGGAGGGATTCCACTGTAACCCCACCCCCCCCCCCCCCCCCCCTCCACCCCGAGTTAAATTTCCCAAGCTGTTCTCAATAGCCGAGAAGAAAAGGAGAGGAAAGAAAAAGGCAAAGCGGGGCAAGGCGGGGGGGGGTGGGGGGGTGCTCGGAGAAGGAATCAATTACACGAGGAAGACGGGGACTGGGGCCGAAAGCAGTAAATTCAGCGCAGAGAAAGGCTGGTCAATAACTCAATACAAATGTGCAGAGGAGGCAGTTGCTGCTGGGGGGGGGGGGGGGGGGGGTCGTGAGGGGTTGTTGCTGGCAGGGATCTCGATGGGCGCAGTTTTAATTAGCGCTGCGTTGGGAGTGAAACAGTGAATCTGTTGTGGGCGTGGGGGGGGGGGGGCACAGCTGCCGCATGGCACACACCAGGCTGACTGATCTGGGCGAGCAGGGCTCACCCTCAGTGACCCCCCCCCCACAATCCCGTACCAGCTCAGGTGCTCCCACCTCCCCGCTGGCAAGGACCCACAGGGGAGAGGTTGAGCCCAGCCGCCCGCCCAGTGTGGCCAGTGGCATGGCATTATGTTCTGGGGCACCGCACTGCCCGGCTCCACAGGGAGGCCTTAAACACGGAAATAGTGCGACCCAGCTGATAATGCTGCTTATGGATCAATATGGTTGACATAAAGGGGTTAACGTGAGTACCCCGAAAGTAATGTTTATATATGTATACACACTCCTCTTCTGATTGGACATTGACAAAGACTTTCGTCGACCAATAAGAAGCACGGGAGCTGCCAACTGAGGTAATGCACCAGTGAGAAATTTTTGCCTTTGGAAATTCTTGCATGGTACCACCAAACTAACTCTACACACATATAACTCATCAAATAGAACTCATCAGAAAATTGTTCTGGACCACTGACTTGGAACAGAAATCTGATGTGGACCTCTGATCGAAAAGTTTAAAAACCTCTGCTGTAATTAATAAGCACTTCTGCATGGATGAATGGATCAACGAATGCATGATACAGGAATAAATGTTAGCATACATCACACAATACGATATGCGGCATGCTTTTAATTAGTTCTACCTAGTCAAAAATAATCTGCTAAATGATTTAAATGGGGGTGCCGTGTGGTCAGCAGGTTAAGCGCTTGTGACCAGAAGGTCATCAGTTCACATTCCGTGGTCGGCAGAGTCATTTCATCATTGGGCCTTCGACCCCCAGGAACTCTCTCTCCCTGCTTTCTAAAAAACATAGCTAAATAAAAATGACGTACAATTAAAAATATTCCGATGCATCATCGGCATGCTAAACCACACCAAGGGCAGAGATATTACAACCCAAGTGACCCTGAGCTAAGCTAGGAGCATGACCCAGCCTGATAGCAAGTTTCTCTGGTGTCGATCACGCTCCACATCACGGAGAGCCAGCTTCCGGGCGGTCTTCATCTGGTTGCAGCATGGGAATAACATTTATGTTAGAGCTCGACATGTTTTTTTTCCCCAGACTAAACCGTTTCCCTGATTTCGGAACACAACAGCGCCGTAAACAATGGCGGACAGTTTTGTCTACAGTTTTGTTTATGGGGTAGTCTGCGACGTCTCTAACGCTGTAAACGAAAGCCTAATATTTATCCCAGTATACTTAAAAGATGTCCAGACAGATATAGGTTTTGTCACTATCTTTGAAGACGTTTGCTTGTATTTATGTCGGCAAAGAAACAGTGCTTATAGTACAGCAATGATAACTCCGGAATATCCACATTGACTGAGCCTTCAACAGCATGATCAGTTGTACTACCTATACATCAGTAGGAAATGCATGTAGTCTATTGCAAACACCTGTACAGGATTAAGGAAACATAAAATTAAGCTCATTAGAGCCTCAGACTCAATTTAAACTTCTTGCTGTGCAGTGATGTGAGACAGGTGGCTTTAAAAGTGTGAGACATTCTTTATTGCAATACATACCACCTAATTTGAAACTATGTCTTTGTTATTCGTTTCAAAACGCTGGTGGTCGCAGCTGTGTAGAGACGCACATTGATTCATCTCAAAAACAAGCGTCGGACCCGGATGCATTTTAGTGTGTAGCAATGCTGACCTCTAGTGTACAAAGAAGGAACATTCATTCAAAATATATTTTAAGGATATTTTAGCGTATGGCAGTTGTCATCTTTCCCTTAATGTAGATCAACATCAGAATCAAGTTTATTGGTCACGTATGTTCATACACACGCACACGGTTGTCAGCTGTTACATTTCGTATGAATACAAAAGTGAACACTAAACTACCTTGAAAAGTCCACCTCTGTAAACAAAGCCTGACACTTACCATTATAATGTCAGCTATTCATAAGGCTACCCTGTCCCCACTCCGCAGTTACAGACTTACAGTGCACTTGTGATATTGAGTTATGTCTGCTCAAAAATAATTTAAGTATTTTTAAGTTACATTTTTTTGAGTTTCTCCCGTCAGTTAATCCCTGTCTTCTATACGGACTAACATACTGCTCTCATTGCAGTAAGACACTCATTCTATAATAGGATGGCTGTCTGTTTTTGTGTATTCGTATTTCTCTTATGCTGCTAAACAGAGAGCTGTTATTGAAATAAATGCTTTAAGAAGCGACATACAAACGTAACAGGAATCATTACTGATATGGAATGCTAAAAAACTGCAATTATAACCAATATACTTAAAATAGTAAAAGGTGGGATAGTTATTGTCGTCAGCTTCATAAACGAGATCTGAACATGGATCCAAGCTGCGTAGCACTCGTCTCCTCGGTCGCGCTCAGTGACGTCACCCCGATGACGTCGGCCGTCATGACGTCGATGGAGAAGCGCCCCTGGTCGCGCATGGAGCGCGTGCTGACGCGCCATCTTCCCAGCCCCGGCTTTCTCTCCTACTGAGAACACGTTGTTTAAGGTGGGAGCTCGGGAAAGCCGCGTTACCGGCGCACCAGCAACCGCCAGGGAGCCGTCGTGCGGTGAGTTAAGGAAATATCGCGCGGGCAGCCTGTTAATTTGACCCTTTTACCCAGCCGGCTAATAAAACTCTTGCCGGTGACATTTTAGGTAGCCACGGCAGCTAATGGCTAGTCTGCCGTCCCATCCACCCCCATGTGCGTCGTGGCCAGCCGGTTCCATTTCCTTTACCCGCCCTGCATGGCTATCCTCCCATACAGAGGCATCCGACTGGGTTTCGCCCTTTCGACTGCCTGCGCAATTCGTGGCCCTTGGTGCGGCTATGCTAAAGCGCAGGGTTTGCCGGGCGACCTGATGGATGCAGAGAAGCGAGAGGCCTCCCTGACGCTTTCGCTGCCGTGTCCAAAATGCCACACATCCACGCCCTAACTATGCTCCGTGCGGTGCTTATTCGTTCATATTTTGTGGCCTTGATTGTATGGTCGACGCTTTTACTTTAATATGCGTTATTTCATTTCAGATGTTCTGTTAGCGCAGTGTTAGATAACGTTTGACGTATGTTAGTCTGCATCGTATGCTTAGTGAAATGATGCATGCAGGATTGCCAGCTCTCACGCATCTGGCGTGACATTCAGAATAATGCATACGCAAGAAATCTAACAGCAAATCTATTTTATTCCATTACACACATAAAAAATGTTGGGGCAGTTTGTAAACCCTACAGACTATTTACAAGGTAATAAACTGTTTTAAACATGCATGTCAATGTATGTGCAGACTTGTCTCGAGTTGAAAAAATCACGCCAGCCAGCTGACCGAAGTTGGCAACCCTGTAGCTGACATTTTGTCTGACATTGTTGAAACTTCGTTGTTGATCGTGTTTTTTTTTTCGCAGACCGAGCTTCGTCGTTTTATCTCTCTCGGCGAGGTCGCCACCCCTTTCGTCCTGAGAATATTATCTGCCCTGCCAGGCGGTGAAGGAGAGAGAGGATGTCAGACAAACCGACCCGTATCGCCATCGTAAACCATGACAAGTGTAAGCCCAAGAAATGCAGACAGGAGTGTAAGAAGAGCTGTCCCGTGGTCCGCATGGGTAAGAACATACACCGGCCATTCAATAACTGCTTTATCAAACACTCATAGATCATCCTTATTACTCAAATGGGTTAAGATCAGAAAACTGCTACCACTTTATCACTCTTTAAAGAAGCAACAATGCCTTTTTCCTCTTAATTCTTATGAATTGGGTGAATTAATAAAAATCGCCTAAAATCGTCGTTTGCTTACATGTCTGTGCTGTTATTTCGATTTAATCTAGGTAAGCTCTGCATTGAGGTGACGTCTCAGAGCAAGATCGTATGGATTTCTGAATCCCTCTGCATTGGATGTGGTATCTGCATCAAAGTGAGTGTCTTTGCCCTCCTGATGTCAGTCGCTCGGCGTGTTTTCTCTCTAGGAGCGAAATCCTTAGCGACACGATGCATAAATGTCATTTATTATTTTTAGAAATGCCCGTTTGGTGCTCTGTCTATTGTCAACCTGCCAAGCAACCTTGAAAAGGAGACAACGCACCGATATTGTGCCAACTCTTTCAAACTGCACCGGTGAGTGCGCTACCCGCGTCATCCAACATAATCAGGACCCTGGGCTTGATGGACCAGACCGTAGCCATGCTCTGTCCCTTTGTTCTTAGAAAATTCGTGTTCTCGTCCCTCATCCTTGCACTCTGCTTGGGCCCCGTCTTCCAGGTTGCCAATTCCGAGACCCGGAGAGGTTTTGGGGCTGGTGGGCACCAACGGCATCGGCAAATCGACGGCGTTGAAGATCCTGGCGGGAAAGCAGAAGCCGAACTTGGGGAAGTACGACGTGAGTGGGGGCCGCGTTTCAGCCGTTCTGGCGTTCACGATGAATGGCCGATTGATGAGTGGTTGCTTTGAACGAGGCGGAAGCCAAACCAGATGCCTGCTGGGATTGAAGTATAGATTACTTGGTCGTTCAGGCTCCCCCAGATTGGCAGGAAATCCTCACCTATTTCCGAGGCTCCGAGCTGCAGAACTATTTCACCAAGATTCTGGAGGACGACCTAAAGGCCATCGTCAAGCCGCAGTACGTGGACCAGATTCCCAAGACGGTCAAGGTCAGTGCCTTGGGATTTTGGAGTAGTTGGCTGTTTTTTTTTTTTTTTTTTTTGCCTTTATGTGATGTTGAAGGTACCGTTTCTGTCCTCCTAGGGAAGCGTGGGGTCGATTTTGAGCAGGAAGGATGACACTAAGACCGAAGACGTGGTCTGTGACCAGCTTGGTGCGTCTCGCTCCGAGTGCAGTAAACCCCGGTCGTCATGGTGATCTCGAGACGGGCTGTTTTTCTTGTGCTCTCCACCCGTGCTAGTGTGTTGCACGAGCCATCTGCTCAAGGAAACATGGAGATGGAACTGCTACCTGCACACTTTTATGTTAAGATGTTAAATAAAGCTGCAGTGTTCAGGTTCCTGGGAGCTTCTAGACTCACAATAAATTTTTTTTTTCCTCCATGGGGAAGATCTCACTCACCTGAGGGACAGGAACGTGGAGGACCTTTCTGGAGGGGAGCTGCAGCGATTCGCCTGTGCCCGTGGTTTGCATCCAGAAGGCGGACATGTGAGTCCCTGCCAGCCGGAGACGGATTGGGCCTGACAAAGATGGAGCCCTTATTTATTACTTGCAGTGTTTAGCATGCTTACGGGGAGGTCCGGGGTTTATAATGACTTTGTTGTGCTGTTTCCTCTGTTTCTCCAGCTTCATGTTTGACGAGCCGTCCAGTTACCTGGATGTGAAGCAGCGTCTGAAGGCTGCCATCACCATTCGGTCCCTCATCACCCCAGACAGGTTGTGTCTGTGTGTGTTTCTACCTGTCTGTCTGTCTGTCACTCAGTGCCTGTCTGCCTGTGCGTGCAGTGCATATCCGAGGCTTTCCCCTGCTGCTTGTTAGTGAGGCCCCTGCATGCAGGCCGCTTGCACGGCAATTAATCTTATCGAGGATTTCCTGTTCCTCCGACGTGATTTTTCTGCTTCTGTCGCATCCCCAGGTACATCATTGTTGTGGAACACGACCTGAGCGTGTTGGACTACCTGTCTGACTTCATCTGCTGCCTGTATGGGGTGCCCAGATGCGTACGGAGTGGTCACCATGCCCTTCAGCGTCCGTGAAGGTGCTCCCTCAGAATTTGTGCTCGTTATTTGCTGAACGGGACTTTCTTTCAGCTTTTTCCAGTGACATAAACCACCAGTCGAAAGTTTTCTACATTTGCATACTAGCACATACATTTACAGTTTTGTTCACCATTTGAGTACCTTTCATTAGCAAGAAAATGTCACCTTTGATTCATCAACCTCCTCTAGCAGTTATAACAGCGGAGAAAATCAGGCATTCCGTCTAAAAGGGACATTAAATGGAATGAAACGGTCAGCTAGTGCATTTAAACTTGCAGCCATGAATTTGCCATCATCACAAATCCAGTTAATAGGATGTCAGACATGCACTGTTACATACTCTTTCCATGTTATGAAGGAAACCTGTTTTATATGACTTGTATTTTCATTTATGGTCGTTCACTCGGCTTTCCAGTGCTTAACCTGAATAAAAAATCTGCAGTTTATGAAATAAATGGGGAAAAGTGCTAAAGACCTGATGTGTGCAGAAACTTTTGACCGATGGTTGTTGGTTTGTCCACCTGTGCTCCTTAAGTGTAAATATCATGTTTCTGAGCGGTAATTAAAGCCTCAGTTCTGTCCCGATGTCCCGCGCCACAGGAATTAACATCTTCCTGGACGGCTACGTTCCCACGGAGAACCTGCGCTTCCGGGAGACGTCGTTGGTGTTCAAGGTGGCCGAGACGGCCAACGAGGACGAGGTGAAGAAGCTGTGCCGGTACCAGTACCCCAACATGAAGAAGGCCATGGGGGACTTCACGCTGGAGATCATAGGGGGGGAGTTCACAGACTCGGAGATCATGGTCATGCTGGGGGAGAACGGTGAGCACGATTGGCCGGAGCGGGCGGCCTGGCTTTGTGGCCTTTTAAAATGTGGGAGGTGAACCTTGATTCGAGGTGGTGTTTTTAGGAACCGGCAAGACGACGTTCATCAGGATGTTAGCGGGCCGCCTTAAGCCAGACGACGGAGGTGAGCTTCCTCTCGGACGTCTTGCAGACGGCTGGGTTCGGTCTCTCGTTCTCCGGCCAATGATTCTGCAGCATCTGACAGCAGATAGATGTGTGATGTTCCGCCGCATTTGACATGCTGTCGTTCTCAGGGGAAGTTCCCATCTTGAACGTCAGCTACAAACCGCAGAAGATCAGCCCCAAATTCAAAGTACGTCCCTCACCACCCGTTCCGCTTGTATCTCCACGGTTTTTGTCTCTCCCCCCCCCCCCCCCTTTGGTCATGTGATTTCCCGACCGCTGGTCTCTTAGGGAAGCGTCCGCGCGCTGCTGCACGAGAAGATCCGCGACGCCTACACTCACCCGCAGTTCATCACGGACGTCATGAAGCCCATGCAGATCGACAGCATCATTGACCAGGATGTGAGTGCGGGTGGGGGTACTGGTGGGCTGGACGGGGTCTGTCGCTTGGGGTCAGCAAGGCCGCATGTGACGACGACTCTTCCCATAGGTTCAGAACCTGTCCGGCGGAGAGCTGCAGCGAGTGGCCCTGGCTCTATGTCTGGGCAAACCAGCCGACGTCTACCTGATCGACGAGCCCTCCGCCTACCTGGACTCCGAACAGCGTCTGATGGCCGCCAGGGTCATCAAGCGGTAGGTGCGATCGGGTGAGATCGTCACTGCCAGCTGTGCTCGGCTGGTCATGGCCGCAAGTCACTCGCTGCGGATTTTGCTGCCACAGTAGCCTGGGTGGTGCCCCTAAATAGCGCCCTCTAGGGTGCTCTCACACTATTGCGTCTTGAATCATTTTATCCAGGTTCATCCTGCATGCGAAGAAGACCGCCTTCATTGTAGAGCACGACTTCATCATGGCCACCTATCTTGCCGACCGCGTCATCGTGTTCGACGGCGTCCCGTCCAAGTGCACCACCGCCAACACGTGAGTAGATCGGACCGGGTTTTGGGGCATGACCCGTCGTTGCAGTGCACTGCTCGTGAGTAGAGCACCGGTATAATGTTGCGCTAGTTATCCCTGCACTCACGTGGTGACATCGTGTAATTTGGCTCCTCTGTTGCCCGCGTCAGACCTCAAACTCTGCTTGCCGGGATGAACAAGTTCCTCTCGCAGCTGGAGATCACTTTCAGGAGAGACCCCAACAACTTCCGACCGAGGATCAACAAAATGAACTCCATCAAGGTGGGCGTCCCGTCCCGGCGTTACGTTCTGACCTTTGACCTCTTGCGCTCGTCTCCATGACGATTCCCAGTGCGCCCTCTTTTGTTGTCGTTTTCGCCCCCCTGCATTTCCGCGCTCATTTTTCCCCTTTCTGCCGTCTTCAGGATGTGGAACAGAAGAAGAGTGGCAACTACTTTTTCCTGGATGACTAGGCGTCGCCGTCTTGGATGTTTACAGTAACTGCCACACTACATCTCTATCGTCTACGGTGCCGCGCTGGTCTCCCTTAGGATTACACTGTCCGCCAACCCCCGCTCTATGCTCGCGGCTAAAATCTGCCCTGCCGTCCACAGCAGTGACGGGAAGGACTGTCAATGGGAGGCATGACCTTTTAATTTTAACTCAATCTTCTGAATAAAACCAACTTTCTGAAGTCTTTACTTTTTTTTTTTATCCCTTTAAAATGGTCCATTTGAGGTTCGGAGAGTGTTTACTCTGTTGCAGTAAAAGTTACGGGAACATATGAACACAGGATAAAAGGAAATATATATATATGTATTGATGTATTTGAGCATTTCCCCAAGAGTAACCTTAAGTAAAATTTACTTTGGTATGTTTTATGTTGTAATTTTATGTTGGAATTCACCTGCGCAAGAATGGAAATCTTAAAAAGAAAACAAATGTCCAGTAGTGCAACACTTGTTGCTCGCTCACATTGGAGTATTTGACAGATATTGATAATATTTGTACCAAAGATGGTGTCCATCCCAAGGTGATCTCCTCCTCGATTAAATGTCACTGAAGCTGAACTCGGCGTTGAAGGTCTTTGGAGACCATGGTCAACTCTGCAATGTTATTCTGTCACCGGGAACCAGGCAAAGATTTTCATTTTCAAAATAAAAAATACGGCTCTCTAAACTGTATTTTGAGTGTTTCTTAGGTCAGGTAGAGCTTAATGCAAACTTAGCCTTATCGAAATACTTTGAAAAATAAAATCTTGCGACATAAACAGGTATTAACTGTATTACTGAACGAACCTATATAGAGGAAATGTTGGTTGATTGTTTTAATGATTATGATGCCGCCCTCTCTGTCATATTGCTTGTGTTACCTCTTTTCGTCACTAGATGGCGTTTAGTACTTCATAGTCCCAGAGCGGAGAATGACATCGATAATAACATTGGACAGGTAACTTTAACTTGTGTGCATTTTATCGTTGCGCTGGATTTTCTTAAATTACTAAATTATAAGATATATTGTAGCAGCAGCATGATTTAACACCGGCAGTAATTGTATTACTGAGATGTTAATGGATATTACCCACCACATGGCTAAACGTGGATTGTAATGTCTTTCACTGACTGATCAGCTAAAAACTAACGTTGCTTAACATTAGCATCCATTCGATGACTCCACATGTGATTTTGTGCTCTGACTGCAAGTCAGTTTCTTCCAATAGCAATATTCAGCTTCTCGCAAAGCACTATTGATCCAGTGAGTAATTGCCGCAGCAGCTCCGCACTCGACTGTTCTGAAATAATCATAACAGTCACAGAGCAGTCCGCCCATTGTGGGGGGGGCGAGCTCTGAAATAGAAGATCTGTTTTGAAGTCATTGCTCTGCTCAGGGAGGGTGGTCAGCAATCTTGGCCCAGATCTATTGGGCTGAATTGTCAGCAATGTCCACAAAAGGTTTATCGGGGTCCAGCTGACATAGAAGCAAGCTGGTCTGGGGAGGCAGAGAACGCCTTGGCTACTCGCTGCCGATCGATGGCTCCGCACAGGCACCGTGCGCTGAGCCCGGGTTATTGGGATGCGGGCAAGAGAGCGCCCAAAGCGTCCAAGGAAGTCTGCACACTGGATTAGATGTTAACAGTTAGCCGCTGCACCCAGAGACGTCACATGGGGGGAAGGGGGCGTGGCTAGTCCACAGAGCAGGTGACTGTGTTTGGTGACAGCAGCAGTCAAGCTGTGTACCGCCCGCCAGTCCGCCCATCTAAACCAGTTCATCTACCCGGGACAGACAGTAGGGGGGTTATAATTTGTTTCGCAAACGGTGCTATTTTATGTTGTATAATTATAATTGTCACTTGTTCTATATTCATATTCTGACGCATGTGAATGAAAATATATTGAAATCCGTGCATCTTTTTCTAACTTTGATTTTATATTGCATAGTGCATCTTATGTGCAATTCACGTTTAGTTTTTAGTTTTATTCTAATAACCTTGTATTTCCCCGCTTCTATCTATACACTCAGTCCTATTGTGGATGTTGAGTACCACCCCCCACCCCCCCACCCCACTGGGCGAAAATTTGTAAGGATCTAATTTTTGCCTTGTGTTCATTTTTAAACAGACGAGATGGCCACCAGGTTTGTTTCGGAACAGGCTCTATTTTTGCCCTAAGCTGTGTTTAGAACACAATGCAGGAAAGGGTGACGTAATGCTCCTATCACTTACAACACTCTCTCCCAGATGTACAGGCCTCTCGCGGGGGATGATCTCATCACCTTCTATTGGGAGAAACATCTGCTGCATTTTGTGTGCAGTGAAACGTACGGGCGGCTGCCTCGGCGCTGTGAGCCCGGATGACAAAAGCCTCCTCTTCTGAGCAAGATGACGTCTAATGTCTTGCTCCGCGCGGATGAGTGACCTGCTGCCATAAAAAGCACGT